>NC_139033.1:12474680-12592040 GCF_964662115.1 Mustela nivalis
AAACTGAGCTTGAAAGGAAGTTATCCGGTTTAAGGCTGGGGTCAGTGGGGAGAATTTCACTTTAAAAAACCGTATGGGGAGGGGCGCCTGGGTGGCTCAGTGGGTTAAGCTGCTGCCTTCGGCTCAGGTCATGATCTCAGGGTCCTAGGATCGAGTCCCGAGTCGGGCTCTCTGCTCAGCAGGGAGCCTGCTTCCTCCTCTCTCTCTGCCTGCCTCTCTGCCTACTTGTGATCTCTGTCTGTCAGGTAAATAAGTAAAATCTTAAAAAAAAAAAAAAAAAAAAAAAAAACGTATGGGGAAATTTAAATTGGGTGAATTGTATCGCATGTGAATTTTATCTCAATGAAGTTGTTGGGGAGAAAGAAGTCCCACAAGGCTCACACCAAATAACTAACTGAAGGTTCACTGACTCATCCATTACCAAATGTTCCACTTAAGCACAGTAACAGGAAAGCAGAAGAGGAGATGTCAGAGGTTCCATTAAGAGGGGGGAAAAAAACCAAGAAAGTGATGAACGTGCAGATTCCTCAGGGAAAGCAAAGAGCCGGCCGTTTGCCGCTGGCTGCTGCTCTGACGTCAGGAAGCGTGGGCAATGCCTCCCAGGTGCAGGAAGAGGGCAGCTGATGAAGATGCGTGTGGGACCCAGCCAGACCCCATCCATCCCCTTTGTCTCCACAGATGCCTAAAGGACTGTCAAATGCTAAAATACATTTAGTGGAAGGAAGTCTTTAGAGACTTCTGGAAGGGGTCGACGCCATCCAACAACCTTTAGGCCGCAGATTAGGGAATACTGACTGCCGGTGCCTGGGTGGCTCGTTCTGTTGAATGTCTGCCTTTGGCTCGGGTCATGGTCTCAGGGTCCTGGGATTGAGTCCCACATCGGGCTCCCTGCTCATCAGAGATCCTGCTTCTCCCTCTCCCTCTGCCTGCCTCTCCCCCTGCTTCTGCTCTCTCTCTCTTTCTGGCAAATAAATAAATAAATTCTTTTAAAAAAAATGATACAACCTAACAATAATCTAACAGTAAAAGAGAGCAGAGAGAAGTGGAGAAAAGATATATGATCAGGAAATGCACTTATAGCCAAGGCAGTGTTTAGTGAGACAGAGGGTAAGCTTGGGTAAGAGGCTTCTCTTCCATGAAAGAAGACATTTTAGAGCATTAGAGCAAAGGAGAGAGAAAGCCTAGAGCAGCATGAGAGACCCTTTAATCAATCCCCTAAAAAGAGAACCATGTGAAATGACTTGGGCTATAAGTCAAGGTTACATCCAATTCCCACTGTCTCTTTTTGCAGTCAATCAGACTTGTGCTGTAGACTTAACATTAACTGGTATGGCCTTCCCATCTCCTATAAACATACCTAGCTCCACTTCCTGAAATTTCAAAGACTCTTTTATATTCCATGTGCTACATGGAAATAGCTGATATCTTATTTCCTTTGTCAAGGCAAAGAGATGCAAAGTTCAACAACTGTGTAGACTCCACACCCCATTCATTTCCACCGAAGGGATCTCACCCTTTCAGCGCCCCCTGCATCCAACCAGGCCTGACCCAGACACATCCAGTGCTTTTCTCAAGGAGCAGAGGGGAGAGGTGAGGGGAGCCTCCATCGCTCCCGGAGCGCGCAGGCCCAGCTACCCACCTACCTGCTCTGCGTGCAACTCTGCAAGATGGCAGAGAGCGACAGCAAATGACTCCGTGTTGTTCTGCTGCACACCCGCATTCACAGACTCCAGGCTGTTCATGCTCAGCAACATCTGGGCTTGCTGCAGGGCCATGGTGCTGGGTGGGGAGACAGACAGGAGCTCCCTTCAGTCAAGAGACCCAGGCGCCCCCCAGCCACACCCCACAACTCTGTTGAGTGGAAAGGGAAGGACAGAAGTCTGTCTGCAGGCTCTGGCTTAGCGGGAGTGGCGGCCTCCCACTGCTGGCTCTCCCGCCCTCAGCACCAGGAAAGCAGAAATGCACCCTGCATGTATAGCCCCAAAGGAAACATGGGGTGGTTATGGCACAACTGGGAGTTCCAAGCTCCAGACCCCCTGACTGCCTCTAATTCCCCTGTGGTCACAAGTGTGCTAATCGGTTTTCACGGATAAATTCAGACCTGATGCCATCCTGGCACCAGCTGCTCTGGCAATGTACGCAGCGGCCAGTGTCTGCAGCTGTCTCAGAGCGCATCCTGCCAAAAAATGATCTCGAGTATACACAAACAAGACTGGTCAAGTAGGCACTTCCTTTCATTATTGAGTTCCTAGAAATAGACTGTCTAGGTAGAAGGCGGGGTAGGGACAGGCTCCAGGATTAAAAACCTAGTTCAGAAAGGTAGTTCCAAGCTAAAGGAGGCCAAATGGAAAATTAAACTTGAGGCCGGAGATGCTCCAGAAAACAAACCTCGGCTAACAGGGAAGCAAAACCCGAGTGACTGTGGCCCTGCCTGCCGGGGCCAGGAAGAGAGAGTCCGGTCTCAGATCACAGGGGCAGAGCACTTGGAGTCAAAGGACCTGAGTGTGAGTCTTGGCTCTGCCATTTGCTACTGATGTCTGTGATCTTGGGCAGATCAGATGTGTGAACCTTGGTTTTCACACCCTGGAATGGAGCCCACCCACCAGTCACCTCACAGGGCAGCTGGGAGGCGCAGATAAGAATGAGCACAGTAAAGAACTTGACAAAGTATGGGGCGCCTGGGTGGCTCAGTGGGTTAAAGCCTCTGCCTTCAGCTCAGGTCATGGTCCCAGGGTTCTGGGATTGAGTCCCGCATCGGGCTCTCTGCTCAGCGGGGAGCCTGCTGCTTCCTCCTCTCTCTGCCTGCCTCTCTGCCTACTTGTGATCTCTGCCTGTCGAGTAAATAAATACAATCTTTAAAAAAAAAAAAAAAAGAACTTTACAAAGTCTGTGCAAAGTACAAAAATGTTTTAAAACTATAAGAATTTTCTTTAATCCCCTGCACGAACAACTTTCATCAAAGGGGAAAATGACTTATCTGTTTGGCCTTTCAGAGAATCAGTTTGCTAGCTTCTGCTCACCTCTGGAAGGATTCCTGCCCCATGGCCCTGAAAGTTGGCTTGAAGACCCACCTGCGGCCATAGAGTCTCCAGATGGCTGTTTTCTGTGCAATGCTGATATCGATGAGCTCTGACAGGCTGTGTTTCCAGTGTAGGAGGTCAGAGTCCTTTAGGGCGTCCATCAGTTTGTTTGCTGTCTTCCCAGCAAAAGCCCTCTGCTGAACTAGGGACTGTATTCCCAGGGAGGCGAGGTACTAAGGGAAGAGACATACCCCATGACTCCTCAAGGTATAAACTACATGACACAATTGTTCACTTTTTTGAAATCTGGCATATTTCACATTTCAGCACATGCAAACTGACAGCATTATTTAAAAAGAAATTACTATATCCTGACCCTAACCCATATGAAATGTATTCCTGAAAACCTGGGGCTGGAATAGAGGCAGGCGGTATGCTGAGAAGAACCAGGGCTTTGACATAAAATGGGCCTGGACTTAAACACACTCTCTGCCACTTACATTGTGAGTCAAGGCCGGTTAGCTTCCTAACCTAGCCTCAGCTTCTTCATCTGTAAAATGGGCGGAAACTCTATCATCAAAGAATTATTGTAAGAATTAAAATAAAATAGTATTTGGGGCACCTCTGTGGCTCCATGTGTTAAGCATCTGTCTTCAGCTCAGGTCATGATCTCAAGAGTTCTGGGATGGAGCCCCGTGTGGGGTTCTGCTCGGTGAGGAGCCTGCTTCTCCCTCTCCCTCTGCCCCTCCCCCAGCTCATCCAAGTAAGCCCTCTCAAAAAAATAAATAAAGTCTTAAATAAATAAATAAATACAAAACAAAACAGTATGTGTCAAACAGTGTTGGACACATTATGGAGGAGGAGTTGTGGGGCTTTTTGAGATTTTATTTATTTATTTGTCAGAGAGAGAGAGCACAAGCAAAGGAAGCAGTAGGCAGAGGGAGAGCGAGAAGCAGGCTCCCTGCTGAGCAAGGAGCCCCACTTGGGGCTGGATCCCAGGACCCGGGGATGATGACGTGAGCCGAAAGCAGACGTTTAATGGACTGAGCCATCCACTCGCCCCCAGAGTAGAATATTTTTTATTTCCCTTTTTAATTTTTTTTATTTATTATAAACGTTTTCCCCCCCCAAAGATTTTATTTATTTATTTATTTGACAGACAGAGATCACAAGTAGACAGAGAAGCAGGCAGAGAGAGAGGAGGAAGCAGGCTCCCTGCTGAGCAGACAGCCCGATGCAGGGCTTGATCCCAGGACCCTGGGATCATGACCTGAGCCAAAGGCAGAGGCTTAACCTACTGAGCCACCCAGGCACCCCTCCCTTTTTAATTTTTTTAAGATTTTATTTATTTGACAGAGGGAAAGAACACAAACAGGGAGAGCAGCAGGCGGTGAGAGAGGGAGGAAGCAGGCTCCTTGCTGAACAGAGAGCCCCACACAGGGCTCGATCCCAGGACCCTGGGATCATGACCTGAGCCGAAGGCAGATGCTTAACCAACTGAGGAACCCAGGTGCCCCCTAAGCTGAGTCTTTAAAGTTGTGCTTTCACCTTTGAAAACTGTATCAGAAGTTAATGTATCAGGGGCGCCTGGCTGGCTCAGCTGGTACATGTGACTCTTGATCCCGGGGTTGTAAAGTTAGAGCCCTACAATGGGTGTAGAGATTACTTAAAAATAAAATCATGGGGCACCTGGGTGAGAGAGAGAGAGTGAGGGAGTACGCAAGCAGATCACAGTCAAATCAAGATCCCTGCTCAGCGGGAGCCTGCTTTTCCCTCTCCCTCTGCTTGTGTACTCACTCTCATGCTCTCAAACACACAGACAAAATCTTAAAAAAAAAAAAAAAGAGTCCGCTTAGGGGCACCTGGGTGACTCAGTCCGTTAAGTGTCTGATTCTTGGTTTCAGCTCAGGATGTGATCTCAGGGTCATGAGATCTGAGCCCTGTATCAGGATCTACACTCAGCAGGGAGTCTGCTGGAAGATTCTCTCTCCCTCTCTCTCTGCCCCTCCCCCTAGTAAAATAAATAAATAAATCATTAAAAAAAAAGTCAGCTTAAATCCAAAACAAAAATTGTACTTAAAAAGTCTATCATTTATTTTAAGGGGCAACTTACTTTTGTCCTTATAATCAATTCTGTACACGTAAGTTTCCTTTCTCAAAAATGAATCAAATGAACAGTTTACAGTTTTAAAAAGCATATAAAACATGTCAACTGTACCTCAATTTTTTTTTTAAGTAGGCACCTCACCCAGCATGGAGCCCAACATGGGGCTTGAACTCACAACCCTGAGAGATCAAGACCTGAGCCGAGATCAAGAGTCAGATGCTAAACCGACTGAGCCACCAGGCGCCCCTTCCATTTTTAAAAAGCAAATACAATAGGTTATAACACATAGTACTTTCAGTTTTCTGGATCTTGCTGCAAACTTTATGAGACAGAATGCTTAAGGAATCCCACTGCCTATGATGCAGTTTTTTAGAAGATTTATCTTGCCCTGAAGTTTTTCATCTTCAACAGTTGCTTTCATGTTGAATGCATAAGACTCAAGTGAATTCTTGGAAGACACCTTGTCCCGCTGTTTCTCATCTTCAGCTTTGTACTTCTCAGCTTCCTGGACTATGCGCTCAATATCTTCCTTGCTCAAGCAGGCCTTGTCATTAGTGATGGTAATCTTGTTCTCTTTTCCTGTGCTCTTATCCACGGCAGAGACATTAAGGATACCATAACATCAATATCGAAAGTGACCTCAATCTGAGGGACACCACGAGGAGCAGGAGGTATGCCTGTGAGTTCAAACTTTCCAAGTAGATTGTTGTCCTTGGTCATGGCACGCTCACCTTCATACACCTGAATAAGCACACCAGGCTGGTTGTCGGAGTAGGTAGTGAAGGTCTGTGTCTGTTTGGTAGGAATGGTAGTATTGCGCTTGATAAGAACAGTCATGACTCCTCCAGCAGTTTCAATGCCAAGAGAAAGTGGAGTGACATCCAACAGCAGCAAATCTTGAACATTTTCAGATTTGTCTCCAGAAAGGATGGCTGCCTGGACAGCTGCACCATAAGCAACAGCTTCATGAGGGTTGATGCTCTTATTCAGTTCTTTTCCATTGAAGAAATCTTGGAGAAGTTTCTGAATCTTGGGGATATGGGTAGAACCACCCACCAGAACAATATCATGGATCTGAGACTTGTTTAACTTGGCATCCCGAAGAGCTTTCTCTACAGGGTCCAGGGTGCCACGGAACAGGTCAGCATTTAATTCTTCAAACCGGGCACAAGTGATAGAGGTATAGAAGTCGATTCCTTCATACAGAGAATCAATCTCAATACTGGCCTGGGTGCTGGAAGAAAGTGTACGCTTAGCACGTTCACAAGCAGTACAGAGACGACGAACTGCCCTCTTGTTTTCACTGATATCTTTCTTATGTTTGCGCTTGAACTCTGCAATAAAATGGTTGACCATTCGGTTGTCAAAGTCTTCTCCACCTAAGTGGGTGTCTCTAGCTGTGGACTTAACCTCAAAGATCCCATCTTCAATAGTAAGGATTGACACATCAAAAGTGCCACCTCCTAAGTCAAAGATCAGCACATTCCTTTCAGCTCCAACTTTTTTGTCTAAGCCATAAGCAATAGCAGCAGCAGTTGGTTCATTGATGATTTGAAGTACATTGAGAACAGCAATAGTTCCAGCATTTTTGGTAGCCTGACGCTGAGAATCATTGAAGTACGCAGGTACTGTGACAACTGCATTGGTAACGGTCTTCCCAAGATAAGCCTCTGCGATTTCCTTCATTTTCGTCGAAACCATAGAAGACACCTCTTCTGGATAAAAGCTTTTTGTCTCTCCCTTGTATTCTACTTGGACCTTGGGCCTGCCAGCATCATTCATCACCATGAAAGGTCAATGCTTCATATCAGACTGGACAACAGCATCATCAAATCTGTCCAATCAGGCGTTTGGCATCAAAAACTGTGTTGGTGGGGTTCACTGCAACTTGGTTCTTCGCAGCATCACCGATCAATCGTTCAATGTCCGTGAAGGCGACATAACTTGGGGTGGTCCAGTTTCCCTGATCATTGGCAATTATTTCCACTTTCCCGTGCTGGAAGACACCCATGCAGGAGTAGGTGGTGTCAAGATCAATGCCAACTGCAGGTCCCTTAGAAGAAGGGACAGCAATCCAAAGATCTAGCCCCTGTCTTCTGCTGAGAAGAAGCCAGCAATCCAAAGATCTAGCCCCGCGTTCAATGAGCTAGAAGATGTTTTTGAGACAGAATACAGTTCTGACAGCAACAGTAATCTATACTCTGACAGTCATTACTACTACATATGTAACAACTGACCCCTTTCACTGCTCCTCAGTATTTGTCACCAAGGACTATAATGCAGGTCCTTCTCTGTCACTTAAATTAAGAAAAGACAAATGTACCTGTGAGGTTTACTGGTTCCTGGCTTTGTTCACTTTTAAAAAAACCAGATTAGCAAACTGGTTCTGTAAAGGGCCAGGTAGTAAATAATTTAGGTTTTGAAGGCCACATTTGGTCTCTGTCACATTTTCTTCTTTGTTGGTTTTTTCCCCCAACTATTTAAAAATGTAAAACCCATTCATAGCTTGAGGGCCATATATAAGCAGGCAGCAAGCCAGATTTGGCCCATGGGCTTTGAAGTCTGCCAATCCCTGGTTTAAAAATAATCTTTTCCTGGGGCGCCCAGGTGGCTCATTCATTAAATGTCTCCCTTGGGCTTAGGTCATGATCCCAGGGTCTTGGGATCGAGCCCCACATCAGGGTCCCTGCTGGGTGGGAAGCTTGATTCTCCCTCTCCCGCTCCCCCTGCTTGTGTTCCCTCTCTCACTGTCTCTCTGTCAAATAAATAGATAAAATCTTTGAAAAAAAAAAAAAAAAAAAAAGCCTTTCTTGAAATTTTTCTAAGTAAATATGTGGAAGTCAATGTTGATCAATAAACTAAACAAGGATCTCATAGAATTGGTCAATGGAATAGATGTTAAGATAAAGAAAGCAGGGGCGCCTGGGTGGCTCAGGCCTTCAGCTCAGGTCATGATCCCAGGGTCTTGGGATTGAGCCCCACATCGGGCTCTCTGCTTCACGGGGAGCCTGCTTCCTCCTCTTCCTCTGCCTGCCTCTCTGCCTACTTGTGATCTCTCTGTCAAATAAATAAATTAAAAAAAAAAAAAAGATAAAGGGAGCAGTGAGAAACCTATTAGACAGAATTTAGTGGTTTGACTAACAGTTAAGGTCATATGAAACTACCAAGTATGAAACCACACCATTTATTTAAATAATCTCACAGGAAGATGAGCCTTACCGGTAACCCAAAATGTACTGCCTTCTTCACAGAGTGTTCTAGCAGGACATAGCTATCAGATCTCTTCTGCCCCAGCACATAAAGCCAGCTCTGGTAAGAGAAATCATCAAAGTATATTCTAACAATGATAACGGTTAACATTCTATTGAAATATCAGCATGGCTATAAGAACGATTTAACAAGGGACAAGATAAAACCTCTAAACTACTCTTTCACGAAGTATGAACCTAAATGAAAACCACTGAACACATTAAAACTCAGACTAAGCTAAACCGTCATTGATTTTCACCTCTGACAGCAATAGTGGCAAGTGTTCCATAAAAAAACCATGAAGCTCCCATATGGCCTTTAATTGAGAAATCGAGATTCTCAGGGAACGTTCAATGAATTCCATGTTCTCCTTGTGCTTGGTGTTCATGCTTTCACAGGACAATGTCTCCTCCAGCTACCAGGTGTCGCATACACCTTTTTGTTAATACCAAAGTTTAAGGTGGTAGCTTTGGATTAAAATTTTAGATAAGAAATGCCTCCCAAAGCAAAACAGAGATCATGGATTAAGAAAGATAATAACGATAGGTTGCCTTTTCTGAATTCTGCTAATTAGTTTCCCTTCACTGCTTAAGGGCCTTCCAACTGCAAAACAACCCAATTCAAATGACGCCATTCAAAGGCCAACTCAATCCACAGGCAGAACTCCCGAGACAGGAGGGGGCGGCTCACCAAGCAATGCTGGAGACACACATGATCGTTGGACTCCTGGGCAATCCTAATGGCCTCCTGCAGGGCGAGCTCTGCCTGCTGACTAGAGAAAGACCGAACGTTAACAACTCATTAACAATCATAAACATGTCCAAGCAATGTAACAGCAAGGCATCTGTACAGTAATTCATCCGAATAGAAGCCTCTGGGTTGGAAGTTGTAACGCAGAGCTTATTCCGCTTATTCTGTCAGAGGCACTTCCCTCCCCCAGCAGCAAGAAACATTCATAGAAGAGACACAGAACAGGTCCTTTCTAAGGTAGATTTCTACTACAAAGGGCAAGAAGGAATGGCTTTTCTTCCCCCCCCCCTTTTTTTTTAAGATTTTATTTATTTATTTGAGAGAGAGAGAGAGCATGAGAGGGGAGAAGTCAGAGGGAGAAGCAGACTCCCCGCTGAGCAGGGAGTCCAATGTGAGACTCCATCCCAGGACTCTGAGATCATGACCTAAGCCGAAGGCAGTTTGCCCAACCAACTGAGCCACCCAGGTGCCCAGGAATGGCCTTTTTTTTTTTTTTTTTTAAGATTTTATTTATTTATTTGACAGAGAGATAGATCACAAGTAGGCAGAGAGGCAGGCAGAGAGAGGGAAGCAGGCTCCCTGCTGAGCAGAGAGCCCGATGCGGGGCTCGATACCAGGCCCCTGAGATCGTGACCTGAGCCGAAGGCAGAGGCTTAACCCACTGAGCCACGCAGGTGCCCTGAGGAATGGCTTTTCTTGATCTCTAAGAGTATTTTAATTGTCTACCCCTAGGAGGAGGGGCAAGGATAGGATACAACATTTCACTTTTTACTGCACTCCCTTCCCCATTATGTGAATTTTTTCTTTCTTACTTTGGTAATTTTTCAAAACCAGTTTTAAAAAGTATTTTGAGGATATTCACTTCTGCGATTCTTTTTCTGTTGACATGGCTCCACTCCATCGAAGATGTCTCCCTTAATCTCAGATTCTGTGGAAATTTAGCCAACTATCCTTGGCCCCACTGAGCTCTCACCTCTGAAAACACCCACAGAAATACTATCTGTAACCCACATTGCAGTTCTTAATTAAATACTACTGTGTATCACTTTCTATTTATTTAATCTGTGTTAATTTTATTTCTTGAGAGGGCTTATAAGCCCAGAGAGAGTGAGCTCTTAAATTTTGGGTTTCCTAGTGGCAAGTCACAGAAAAGAAGTTCTATAAATGCAGGGCTATGGAAGATCTCAAAATCAAATCAGAAATTCTATGGGTATTACTTATTTTGGAAAAATTTACATAAGAAATTTTCTTTAAAATTAGCATAAGCCTCACACGACCCATTTTAACTGGGGAGAAATGGATTGTTCCTTAATAACCACTGATTTGAATATAGGTCAGAAACAGGGGCACCTGGGTGGCTCAGTCATTAAGACTCTGTCCTCCCACCTTTGGCTCAAGTCATGATCCCAGGGTCCTAGGATCAAGCCCCACATGGGGCACCCAGCTCAGCGGGAGGCCTGCTTCTCCTTCTCCCACTCCCCCTGCTTGTGTGCCCTCCCTGTCTCTCTGTCAAATAAATAAATAAAATCTTTTTAAAATTAAAAAAAATAAATAAACAGGTCAGATACATCTTTACCTATTTTACATTTCTTTTAAATTCCTTTCATTGTTGAGATGCAATAGGACATAATCTACTTGAGGACATGAAGCATATCATCACCCACAGGCCCTCAATAAATATCAGTTGATTTAACTTTACTCAATATCTGAAGATCAAATAAATAATGTTAAGTTAAAAAAAAAAAGAGGGGCACCTGGGTGGCTCAGTGGGTTAAGGCCTCTGCCTTCGGCTCAGGTCATGGTCCCAGGGTCCTGAAATCAAGCCCCGCGCATCAGGCTCTCAGCTCGGCGGGGAGCCTGCTTCCCTCTCTCTCTCTCTCTGCCTGTCTCTCTGCCTACTTGCGATCTCTGCCTGTCAAATAAATAAATAAACTCTTAAAATATATATATATATATATATATATATATATATATATATATAGCTTCAGCTTTAAAAAAAAAAAAAAAAGAAAGAAAGTCTTTTGAGAGAACTGTATAGACAGTATGCTAAAACTAAAGAGGGATTACTAAGGGATTACTTTTCCCAGGGAGGAAGAATAGTTAGATCTACCAAATGGTAGATTCCCAGATAGATTAAGACTGCTTTAAATCTCTATTCAAATATGAAGTTAGTAGAGGCTAGGGAGGGCTGCTACCTTATCATGGACGGAGTGATCTGTGCATATATTTGGAGGGGTATCTCTTATTAAAACAACAGCACTCCCCAACCCTATTCTCATCTATCACCTTTGTGTATTATGTTTAGTGTTTTTTTTTATCATCTACCTCCCCACCATAAATTCCATGACAACAGAGTGTTTTCCCCTTTTTTTTGCCTCCTGTACCCTCAGAGCCTAACACTCTAACACAATGCCCAGTACATAGCAGATGCTCAGTAAACAACTATAATGACTTCCAAGAAATCTTCACAAGCCTAAAAGCTAAGTGACAAAGTTTTACACAGGCCACAGCTCCAGGACTAGAATCAAAGAAGCTAATGGAGTACATTAATTAGCAATTAACTTGATGCAGTTAGTTGTCTCTCCTATTGTAAATATATAAATTCTGTACACCAACAGACTATTTGTATCTAGAAGGCTGAATACAAATTTCCAAACCCTAGCAGAAGCTGTTTTGAACACAGAAATCAGTTAACAGTAAATACTACAAATGATATTGCTGTTTATTATGTGAACATAAAAAAGCAGAAGTTTCCAATTAAGAGGCTGTTATAGCTGGGCAGACAAAAAGAAGTTGATCAAAAGATAACATGGATTCTCATAAAACTATGTACTTTAGAGTAGACTCGAACCTTTCTGAGTCCAACTATCAATCTGATGCTTGAATTCCCTTTCTGACATCTGGTCTAGGCTTGAGCACCTCGCCAACCCTTCCTCACAGGTTCCATGTGGGACCAACTTCCTTACCACGGGCAAAGCACAGCCCTTCCCTTGTATTCCCTGCTTTTATTCTTCTTGAGGAATTGCACCCTTGGTCATCTAAGTTTTCTTCACAGGACCTTTTATGACATAAACATGCTGAACACATGCTTGGCTAAATCATGTTCTCTCTAGGTTCACCATTCTCATATCCTTCCCAAACAGTTTTCCATGACAATGTCTTGGAATGCCTACAAGGAGACTGTCCCCCACACCAGCTCCAGCCTATGTCCCTTTGAAAATGTGATGATCAGAAAAAGAATTTCTGACCTAAAAAGCAATGCGTAGAAGTCTCAATTCTTGAACTTTGGACATTATTATTTCCATTAACACTACAATCTCTATTCAAAAATGCCTGTAGCAGAGACCACATTTCTCTCAAAGGAGAAAAAGCCGTGGGGGCGGGGGAGAACCCTTTTAATTAATAATAATTAATAATTAAATTAAATTATTATCTAATTTAATTATTAATTATTAATATTAAATCTAATTTAATTATTAATCATTATTAATTAAAAACCAATGATTATTATTAAAATAATATTACATTTAATATTAATGTTAATTTTAATATTTAATAATATCAAAATAATATTAATATTATTAAAAATAATCATTATTATTTAATTTAATTAATAAATAATTCACTACCTTTTCACCCTTATTCACATTACTTCATTGTTTCCAAAATACCCTCCATGTTTTTATCCACATAACTCTATTTACTAATTAATAATTGGGAAATCTGGGTGCCTGGGTGGCTCAGTGGGTTAAGCCGCTGCCTTCGGCTCAGGTCATGATCTCAGGGTCCTGGGATCGAGTCCCGCATCGGGCTCTCTGCTCAGCGGGGAGCCTGCTTCTCTCTCTCTCTCTCTCTGCCTGCCTCTCCGACTACTTGTGATTTCTCTCTGTCAAATAAATAAATAAAATCTTTAAAAAAAAATAATAATTGGTAAATCTTATTATTTTTATTCATTAAAATCATAAGCATATCTTAGCAATGGGTAAGCCAGCATCACCCCACTGAACTGCCTGAATTCTATCCAAAAGCACAAACATGTGGCTTTTAGCAAGCTGTATAGAGTTTTAGCCAGTAAAAGTATTACTTCCTTTTGGCTTTTTGAAAAACTGAAAATAGCTTTTGTACCTCAATATTACCTCCGAAAAATCCTTTTGGGAATCTCTGGCCTAATGACCTAATTTCCTTTTAACTCAATGGCTGTTCTTAGAAGTAAGGAAGAGGCCGTGCAGAAGACAGTAACGCTCAACAGTGACACTAGGGGGCAGACTGCTTAAGCAGAAGACTTTTGTCACCTTCTGTCCAGGGAAAGTGCTTCCGTCTCTGGAAGTTAACGTTTGAGAATCTCTTGGGTGTCTGCGGGGACTAAAACCTGCGGACTCACTAGTGACCGAAACGGCAGTGCAGGGCGGCCAGGTTCAGTGCAGCGTATCTCAGGCTCCGGCCGTAGCCCTCCTCCCCGTTACTTTTGCTTTCGGCCCCAGTAAGAATCAGGCGATCGAAATAATGAAGGAGGCTGTGTGTGGAGCTGAACACGTCTTGGACCCGGAGGTTGTTTAAGTAGCTGAGATAGTGCTGAAACAAGAAACAATGCACGTATTTTAAACGTTCGGCTTCCTCCCGTGTGAGGCTAATTCAGAGCGTCCCACTGGCTGCAAAAACCGGTGTACCCCCAGCCCTCCTAGCAAGACGGCTTAGCCTAACCTTGCCCCACAGGCAGCATAAAACAAGTTCAAGATACAGTGGTTTGTTTCCTCCTTAGGGAGCCCCCAAATGAAAAATGGGCACCCCATTAGGGCTCGCATCAGAGTTTTATCGTAAATATACGTCCTCTATGCCACCGCTTATATTAGGTGATGGGGTTGGGGGACTCACTGAGCTCAGGCATTGAGAAATATTGTGAGCTCAAATTAAAAAGATTTTAATTCCTGAGTTCACATAAAAATTACAAAATTAATTTCTGTAAATGTCCAAGTCATAACACAGTGAGTCTTTAACTAGTATACTAAGTTAATTATCTTACAATTATTTTGACACTATGTTCATTTTGTTTGATTCACTGAATTAAACTCCCTCCAACAGGCAGATCCAAATCAGATATATTTCTGCATGTGAATAAAGACATCAAATCCAGGTACTACTCTACTAAGAAAGTTTGAAAAAAAAAGAAAGAAAAGAAAGTGTTCAGGGTAAAAAATCCAGTAAGTAATGGAATTATTTGGGGGAGAAAAAAAAAACAATAAAAGAGAAAGGAAAAGAATTTTTAGCCCCCAAACTTGAAAAAAATAAATCAATCTACTCTATCATCTGTCCATTATTCGGAGCCTCAGAGAGACAAAGCATGAACAAGAACAGTAATAGACTAAAGAAACTCCTAATGGCCCAGAGGTGAGTTTTGGGAGGAAAAGCTTTGTGACCTAGGCTTGTTGACTTGCCAACATTTCCTTCGAAGAAATGAGGCCAACAGGCCAGTCTTCAGGCTCCTCAACCCCTCAATATAGAGTAGCCTCACTGGGGCTTTCCAACTCAAAAGACTCACCGCTTCAGCAAAATCAGGATTAAATTTCAGCAAGTTGTTCAGTTCTTTCTGCAAAGATGCTGGAGTGAGGGCTTTCGTCTCATCATTCTTTAACAAAGAAGCCTGAAATTTTAAAATGACAGCTCAGTTGAAAGACATATATACGAGCCAGCATGCCCTATATCCTTTTTCGTAGCCACTGTCTCCTCTTGACCACACAAAACACTGTCTCCTCTTTCTAAAACTCAAAGCCTTCCAACTACCTCTGCCCAGTCGCATGCTCCTTGCATGCCCTACAAACTCCTGCTCCTTTTTCAGGCCCCATTTGAGACTTCTGCCACTTGCTTGTATCACTTCCTAGACTAGGTAAGGTCCTGTAAGTCCCACACGTGCCCATAAGCCCCCTGCACTAACCCTTCCTGCAGTACTTTTCAAACTACATGAAAAGTACCAGTATGACCCAACCCAGCCCATGACCACCCTCACGACTGGTAGTATATACCTCCATCCAGCACTGCCAGGGGCCTCATAGCACTCAGGTGCCCTACTCCTGGTTAACTGTGTCATGTAGATGTTGCCAGCAATGATTATACAAAATAGGTAGAAAACAAATTCTAAATTAAATATTAGTACTTAACCTTGTTACAGACACTTCAACTTTGCCTAGACAAATTTATATTTATAAATAATAATTTCTTAATTCCATTTGAATGTGTTATATATTATAGAAGATTCCAGAAACATGGAAAGGCATACAGAGGAAACAAAAATCATCTGTGAGACCTTCACCCAGAAATAACACTATTAATATGTCAGTCTCTTATTTCAGTCTTTTTTCTATGTGTGTGGGATATATATGTGATACATACATTTATACACTATACCATATATCCATATATAATTTTTAAAGATTTTATTTATTTATTTGACAGACAGAGACCACAAGTAGGCAGAGAAGGCAGGCAGAGAGAGAGAGGGTGAAGCAGGCTCCCCTCTGAGCAGACAGCCTGATGCGGTACCCGATCCCAGGACCCTGGGATCACGACCTGAGCTGAAGGCAGAGGCTTTTACCGACTGAGCCACTCAGGCAACCCTACACCTATACCACATTTTTAACAAAATTAGAACATGGTGTATCACTTTACTTCCTGCTCTTTTCATTAATATTATAAAGTTTGTCTCATCATTGGTCTCTGAAAATATGATTTTTAAAGCGAAAGTATTAACCCTGTGACCATCATATTTATTGCAAATACTTTTTCCCATTTTATTGTTTGCCTTTTAGTTTTGTTAGAATGTGTTCTGACATGCAGACTTTAATTTTTATGTTGAAAAATCAAATGATCTTCTCCCACATGTTTTCTTCCATTGCTTTTATGTTTAGAAAGTCTTTCCCCACCTAGAGATCACTTAAAAGTTAATATGTCGTTCCTCCCAGTTTAATTACAGCTTTACATATTCACATTTACCCTTTAATCCATCTGTAAAGTACTGAAGTGTGAGGATGAGGTTAAGATCTAGCTATATTTTCACTTCCACACTTAACCAATTGTCTAGATGGGTTTTTCTAATCTGTTTGAAATTCATCTGCAGGGTGATCCTTTCACTTTTCATCTAGACCTAAACATTACACCTTTCTGCAGAAAGAAAATTACTAACAAAATTAAGGAAAATTAGGAAAGTAGAACAAAAAAAAAAAAATCAAAATCCTATACTTGAAAACAACATGGGAGAAAAATATTCCGCTTCCGTTCCCAAGCAAATGAAAAAGTACAGCTCAAAAGCACCAGCAAGAAATGTCTGTGGTAAAATGTACTGATGTCTGCAAACTGAAATGCATCAAAGATGAAATGGTGGCAGGATAAGCGATGTGCAGGTGTATGATAAGGAGAGAATAGAACAGTAATTGTGGTATCTAGGTGACAGGTATGTGGGTATTCACTGTGCAATGCTTTTCAACTTTTCTTTCTGTTTGAAAATGTCCATAATAAAATGTTAGGGAAAGAGAAGTCAGTCTTCCAAATCAGGTTTTTGGGCTGTGTTAGTCACACACTATTATAAAACGAACATATATTATAACTTTAAGAAAAATAAAATCATGGGGCACTTGACTGGCTCAGTCAGTAGAGCATTCAACTCTTGATCTTGGAGTTTTAAGTTCAAGCCTCATGTTGTATGTAGAGATTACTTAAAAAATGATATCGTTTTTAAAAAGACTGAAAAAGAGGGGCGCCTGGATGGCTCAGTCGGTTAAGCCTCTGCCTTCGGCTCAGGTCATGATCTCATGGTCCTGGGATTGAGTCCTGCATCCGGCTCTCTGCTCAACAGGGAGCCTGCTTCCCTTTCTCTCTCTGCCTGCCTCTCTGCCTACTTATGATCTCTCTCTCTCCCCCTGCCAAATGAATAAACAAAATCTTTAAAAAAAAGAGAGAGAGAGAAAATCACACACAAAATCATAAAGAACACATAATCACACTGCATTGTTAGTGAAGAAAAGAGGACAGAGGACAAAGGAATAATGCAGATTCACTAATAAAACTACTAACAAGATAGGCACATGTGATGACATATAATGCCACAGGACGTGTTTTTACTTATTAAATTTTTAATTTATTTATTTATTTGAGAGAGGGAGAGAGCAGGGGGAGAGGTAAGGGGAGAGGGAGAGAGAGAGAGATTCTCCCGCAGACTCCCTGCTGAGTGTGGAGCCTGCTGTAGGGCTTGATCCCACAACCGGAAGATCATGACCAAAGCCAAAAATCAAGAGTTGTATGCTTAACCAAGAGTCACCCAGGCATCCCTCCACAGAATATTAAAAGTTATGGGGTGTATTAGTGGCTCAGTTGTTAAGCATCTGCTTTTGGCTCAGGTCATGATCCCAGGGTTGTGGGATCGAGCCCCACATCAGGCTACTTGCTCCGCAGAAAGTTTGCTTCTCCCTCTCCGACTCCCCCTGTCTGTGTTCCCTCTCTCACTGTCTGTCAAATAAGTAAATAAAATCTTTAAAATAAATAAATAACTAAATAAATAATAAAAGTTTATGATAGAAGCACCTGGGTGGCTCAGTTAGTTAAGCATCTGCCTTCAGCTCAGGTCATGATCCCAGGGTCCTGGGATCGAGTCCGTGTCAGGCCCCCTGCTCAGCGGGGAGCCTGCTTCTCCCTCTGCCTGCTCCTCCCCCTGCTTGTGCCCCCCATAAATAAATAAAATCTTTTTAAAATTAAAAAAAATAAAAGTTTGGGATAAATAACAGAATTAACATACCTGTTGAGAAAGAAAAAATTCTGCTTGTTTTTGGGAGAGAGGCCCACTGCAAGATACCTCCTCTTCTCTGGAAGAAAATAAAACAAAACTATTAAAGAATTACACCAGGGGATGGAAGAACCAGGTGATGAGGAGTGCTTGTGTTATGAGCACTGGGTTTCATATGAAGTGCTGAATCCATTGTATCGTACACCTGAAACTAGTATGACACTGTACGGTAACCAAATGGGAATTAAAATAAAAACTTAAAAGTCAAACAAACAAAAAAGAATTACACAACAGCAAGAATGGTGAGGCTGACGAAGTCAATAACTTCATCAGAAGAGCTCAAAAATCTTTACAATTAATTCTCTCCTCTCAGAAATAGAAAAAATCATCCACAAACAGTGATGGGGATGTGGAATGACCTGCCACAGTTTGCACAATAGAATTACGGAGAGTTACAGACCTAAGTTCCACATAGCGGGATCTTTCCACCGTACACATCTCTCATGGTATGCCTGATTTAAAGCCCTTGAGTGGTACCCCCCAGCTTCCAGAATAAAGCCCACGCTACTTAGCAGGGCAGGCGCAAGGCTCCATGAGTGGTCCAAGCCACAACGCGATCCTTCGCCTTTTCTTTCTCACGCATACCCCCAGCCTGACTTCATGATCTCCTATGCGCCAAGATGCCCCCACTGCTTCCTCAGCCTGCAGGGCCCACTGTCCCACCCGCTGTTGGACTGCAGTACCCCACCCATTATTCGAGACTGACTCGAGTGTCATGTCCTCCAAGAATCTCTGCTGACGCCTCCCACCGAGCTCCCACTGTCTCCTAGAGAGGCTGAGCACGCGCGGATGCATCGCCACACCTCTTACTTGCAGCTGGACGCCAATACTGAGCACCATGTCTAGGAACAAAACGGGCACTCAGAGTTTGCGGAATGAATGAATGAAGAGTTTCTATCTCCTTGTTACAGATACAAGATGTGGTGTACTCAAGAGCAAGAAAAAAGTGGCTTCTGCTAAGAAATCTCTCCCTAGAAATTTACATTATGCAGAATTAACAGACAAGGATATAGGGATATAAAGCTGGGCTTGAGAAATCTACCCATGCACAAGAGTGAAGCCTTATTTTGACACCAAAATATGAGTAATAACACCCTTTTGCCCCAAGACTCTGAAGAAATGGACTCCTGTATAGGATGATGGGAAGTATAAAAATCAATATTTACTCATAAAGAATGCTTTCATTAGATGCACTCTGCATCTAATACAGCAGTTCTCCAACTTTTGTGTAAATGATATGTGAATGGGTATTCTGAAAGAAAATGCTCCTGAGGTTACAAAATTTGGGGAACGTTACACACTCTATCTTGCTTGGAGATTCATGACACAGGTGAGAGAAATCCAACAGAAAGAAAGTTTATTTACTTTTGTTTAATGTACCACTGAGCAAACTCATTGAACAAAGAATCCTTTCCTCAAAACTTTCGAGAAGCATGAGTGTTCCACGGAAAACACTTCGGGAAGTACTGCTCTAATATTCTCCTGGCTTCATTTCTGATAAATATTACCTAACAATCCCTAAGGCTGTGTATCAGATTCTGCAATCATTACAGCTGCCAAGAGAAAGCCCCAACCCAGGTCTAACAAAGATCAGTGACACAACAGTGACCTGGAGGGAAATGGAAAACGAATTCTCAGGCCAAGTTCTCAAACGGAAAACAGTTACTGGGCAGTCAGGAGCCCTTTTCTCTTAACATATCTCGTAACCAAGGTAAACCCAAGGCTTGGAAGAAACATGGCTACACACAGAAAGGCTAGTGATAGGGCACCTGGGTGGCTCGTTTGGTTAAGTGTCTGCCTTCGTCTCATGATCCCAGGGTCCTGGGATCAAGTCCCGCATCGGGCTCCCCACATAGCGGGGCGTCTGCTTCTCCCTCTGCCCTCCCCTCTCTCGTGTTTTCTCTAACAAATAAACTCTAAAAAAAAAAAAAAAAAAAAAGGCTGGAGAGAAGTTTGATTTGATGAATTAATGAATTCATCTGAATGAAACTGGACACACAATACTGGTCCCATCAGCCTCTAAACGATCATGCCCTCTGTTCACCTCAGAGGGGTGAGGTCCTCGCTTCCTCGATCAGGGCACCTGGCCGGCTCAGTCAGTAGAGCACAGAGAAAATCAGCATCAATGCAAACTGATTCTTTTTTTTTTTTTTTTTAAGATTTTATTTATTTATTTGACATAGAGAGAGAGTACAAGCAGGGGGAGCAACAGGAGGAGGGAGAGGGAGAAGCAGGTTCCCCACCAAACAGGGAGCCTGACACAGGGCTCGATCGCAGGACCCTGGGACCACGATGAGCCAAAAGCAGCCACCTAACTGAATGAGCCACCCAGGTGCCCCTGCAAACTGATTCTGTAAAGAAGGAAGTACAGTCCCCACAAATGAAGATCGAATTCGGTTCTGGCCTCCACAGTGGTAACCATAGGTGACATGAACCAGCTTGGGGGGAGCAAGTAAAAACCCCATGGCCCAGGGGCGCCTGGGTGGCTCAGTGGGTTAAGCCACTGCCTTCGGCTCAGGTCATGATCTCAGAGTCCTGGGATCGAGTCCCGCATCGGGCTCTCTGCTCGGCGGGGAGCCTGCTTCCCTCTCTCTCTCTCTCTGTCTGCCTCTCCATCTACTTGTGATTTCTCTGTCAAATAAATAAATAAAATCTTTAAAAAAAAAACAAAAAAAAAACACCATGGCCCAAACCATCCTTCAATGACTCCTCCAGATTCCTCAGGGCCCCACACATACGTGCAGAAGAAAGAGTAACTTGTTAGAAGCCACAGAGGTATTCAGTTTAGGAAAAAGGCTACCTATTTGGGAAAAGGGCTCAAGTGTACCTTGCTTATCAACCCAATTATTAGCTGAGACAGAATTTTAGACTTACTAGTGCTAGAAATCAAGGGCACTTAAGCTGGGTCCGTGGATGGGCTTTATTTAAGTCCATGAACCTTATAAAACTGCACTCAAAAGCTGGAAAGATGTACGTTTCTAATATGAACATAGCATATGGCATTTGTGAGACACTCAGGAGTCTGGAAATTCCTCTCAAAGTCTTAAATCTACCACTGCATTGAAATTTTGAAAATACGAGATTAATCAATCAACAAAGATTTTATGTTTTGTTTCTGGATATTTGCAGTGCAGAAAACCCTGGTCTAGGTGCGGGAGGCCACGCAATGTGTGAACAGGCTTCCAGTCCTGGGGAAGGCTGAGTCTCACCCAGGTGAGAAGACAGCAGTAAGCGATAAATGCCAAATGTGATGATGAACTCTGCACTGAGAAATGGGGAGAATCACTTGCAAGCTGGGAAGGAGCAGAGAAAATGATGACGGAGAAGGTGTTCCCGGAAAGGGAAACAAAGGGCAAGACCAGGACCGGGATAAAGGATCCAAGCTGAGAAACTGCAAGTAATGGCAGAAAGGTCAACTGTGGAAGGCCTTGAACACCAGCTGGGGAGACTGTGAAATCCTTCGAGGTTTCTGAGCAGGATATTGACAGAAGCAGGGGCAGCGAGGGACCGGGACAGAAACGGTTATTAAACATTCAAGGAGGAGGGCGCCTGGGTGGCTCAGTGGGTTAAGCCGCTGCCTTCGGCTCAGGTCATGATCTCGGGGTCCTGGGATCGAGTCCCGCATCGGGCTCACTGCTCAGCGGGGAGCCTGCTTCCTCCTCTCTCTCTCTCTGCCTGCCTCTATGCCTACTTGTGATCTCTCTGTCAAATAAATAAATTTAAAAAAAAAATCTTTAAACATTCAAGGAGGAAGCGAGGACCTCACCCCTATGAGGTGAACAGAGGGCACGAGGCAGCCCCTCGCCCCGAGCCACAGTCCTCCATCTGTGCCTCCAACAAGCAGCTTGTCCTATCTTGGAAGCAGGGTGTATGCCGTGTGCTCTGGCAATTTCTCCTGGCTCCTTCATCACCCGGCTCTGGGTCTGAGGGGCCCCTCCTCAGCCGGACCCCAGTTACTCTCTCTCTACCCTCTACCTGAGGGTTCCGTTTCCTCTCAAAGGCAATGCTTTGCTCTGAAACTACATAAATGATCAGTTGCCTCTCTATTATCTGACCCTCCGCACAGGACTCCGTGAAGACAGGGCCCTCTCCCCTTGGTGACAACACAGCCTCTTGCCATGGTATCTGGTACACAGGAAGCACTCAGGAAGTATTTGTTGAATAAATTAATGAGTCTGGGAGATTTATATTAAATCACTGGCAAGGGAAGAATTACCAGAGAATTTCTACTTCTGTTAAGGTCCTTTTAGGAGCACAGGGAGGCTGTAATTACAGCAGCCTGCAGACCCGTAGCCTCCGTGGCAGACTCACACGGGCTAATCCTATCAGCCTGGTCCTGACTGCTGGCACTTGGCAACTGCCGACAAATGAAACACAGGCTCAATTTCAGCATGCCCTCTCCTCTGTGATGGGATTTTTTTGATAAATGATAAACATCCGTGGACTAAATAATTCTTCCCTCTCTTCTAAACTAACAGTGGGGGAAAAATCAATTAATTAGCGGTTGGGTTTCTCCATCCAGATAAGAATAATTTCACTGTGGGATGGGAGATTTGCAAGCTATGCAATATTGCTTTCTTTCCCCTTTCTAATCTGTGGGTTTTTTTTTTTTTTTTTAAGATTTTATTATTTGACAGGCAGAGATCACAAGTAGGCAGAGAGGCAGGCAAAGAGAGAGGAGAAAGCAGGCTCCCTGCTGAGCAGAGAGCCCAATGCAGGGCTCGATCCCAGGACCCTGGGATCATGACCTGAGCTGAAGGCAGAGGCTTTAACCCGCTGAGCCACCCAGGCGCCCCTCTAGTTTGCTTTATTATTTATTTATTTATTTCATATAGGTTCCACGCCACGCAGCATGGAGCCCAATGTGGGGCTGAACTCACGACTCTAAGATTAAGACCTGAGCTGAGATCAAGTCGGACATTTGACTGAATGAGCCACTCCGGCGCCCCACTCCTTTCTAATTTTAATACAAATATCCAGGACAAGAAAAATAACTTTCCTGAAGAAAAGAGACCTGAAAACATTCCAATAATGAAAAAAAAGAAAGAAAGAAAGAAAGTAAACAGAAAGAAAAGAGCTAAATTAAGAAGCTTTTCATAATGCAATAAAACATTGGAAAAGATCACAAAAAATAAAATTTTCCTCTTTAAAAAACAAAAAATGAATGTAAATATATTATTTCTTTTTTTAATGTAAATATATTCTATAAAATAAAATCTTATTACAAGTAAAACCATTTCTTTGTTGACAAAAAATTGTGATAATTGAGAAAAATATTTATTTATTTATTTATTTATTTTTAAGATTTTTTAAAAATTTATTTGACAGAGAGATCACAAGTAGGCAGAGAGGCAGGCAGAGAGTGAGAGGGAAACAGGCTCCCTGCTGAGCAGAGAACCCGATGCAGGGCTAGATCCCAGGACCTGGAGATCATGACCCGAGCCGAAGGCAGAGGCTTTAATCCACTGAGCCACCCAAGCGCCCCAAGAAAAATATTTAAATAGTGTATCTCTTTAATTTCAGTGACAAAATTCAGTTACTATATGTACACTATCTTCTGGAACTATACATACACCTTTTTTTTTTTTTGGTCCAGAAATGTCACTTACTGGAAAATTATGAAAATTTACATTGGTATACATTTTTAACCATTACAGAGCATTCTGCATATTGTATATTTTAAGTGAAAAAACATTTCTGTTTTATCGCTGGGAAGACATACAACTGTAATATATATGCAATTTGATTCTCAGTTCTTATGGTTTAAAATTCTCCACCCCTATTTTTTTAAAAAAAGTTTTTTTGGGGGGGCGCCTGGGTGGTTCAGGGGGTTAAAGCCTCTGCCTTCGGCTCAAGTCATGATCTCAGGGGCCTGGGATCCAGCCCCACATCGGGCTCTCTGCTCAACCTCTCTACCTGCCTCTCTGCCTGCTTATGATCTCTGTCTGTCAAATAAATAAGTAAATAAAAATCTTTAAAAAATATAATAAAAGGGATGCCTGGGTGGCTCAGTCGGTTAAGCCGCTGCCTTCGACTCAGGTCATGATCCCGAGGTCCTGGGATCGAGTCCCGCATCGGGCTCCTTGTCCAGCAGGGAGCCTGTTTCTCTCTCTGCCTCTGCCTGTGATGCTGCCTGCTTGTGCTCTCTGACAATAAATAAATAAGAAACCTTTTAAAAAATTATATATAAATATAATATATAAAAAAATTATATATCTATATATATAATTTTTTTAAAGATTTTATTTATTTGACAGAGATCACAAGTAGTCAAGAGGCAAGCAGAGAGAGAGGAAGGGAAGCAGGCTCCCCACTGAGCAGAGAGCCCAATGCAGGCCTTGATCCCAGGATCCTGGGATCATGACCTGAGCCGAAGGCAGAGGCTTTAACACACTAAGCCACTGAGGCGCCCCTAAAAAAAGTTTTTAGACATTGTAATTCACTGTAGACTTTCTTCTTCTTTTTTTCTTTTTCTTTGTTTCTTTTGAGTATAGTGTGCACAATGTGACATTAGTTTCAGATGTACAGCATCATGATTTGACATGAAACGATACACCTTCATAGTAAATACACTGGGTCACACAAAGATGAGTTCTTAGAATAGGATAAAAGCAAAACGATGCAGTTAGACCTAATTACATAGGATTGATTTAGGAGACAGGCAAACCAAAATAAGTCTGAACTTTAACATTTCGCAGGAAGTGACATTCTGCAACCTGAAGTAGATAAAGTAGCCAGAGCAAGGACGACCCTGTGGCCTGGATGCACTCCTGAGGCAGCTGAGCTAAAAGAGAAACTAGAGAAAAAGAGCGCCTGTATTCACTGGCCGTTTACTACGTGCCAGGCACAGTTCCAAGCACTTACATGGATCTGACATTTAATGCTCGCAACACCCCTCTGAGGAGGGGACGGGATGCCCCGTTTTGCAGATGAGGACGCTGAGGCACAGAGAGAGAGAGGGTGAGTAACTGGCCCAGAATCACACAGAGGATAAGTGGAGGAGCCGAAACCCTAAGCCAGCAGTCTGTCACCAGAGCCAGACTCAAGCCTACACTGTTCTGCCTCCACTACGTGAGAGGCATTTGTTAGCAGCTCTAAGTGAGTGAGATTTTGGAAGTATTTAATGGTATATAAGCTCCTGCGCCCAGTATGTGCTCAACAAATCATGGAATCAAACAAAGGCCACTCTAGGAACGAACCATTCCCCGACGGTGTTTAGCCGGTCTCCTCAGGACAGGCAAGGCTTACTTAAATCAGAGCTCTGAGCATGCTGCAGTGTGATGATCTGTGATGCCAGTCGTCCTCACCACACGTTGGGCTCCTCGAGATCAGATATGGCATATACTGTACACATATATATGCACGCATATACACGTATATGGCATATACTGTACACATATATATGCACACATATAGCATATGCTGTACACATATATATGCACATGTATACACGTATGTGGCATATACTGTACACATATATATGTACACGTATACACGTAATGGCATATACTGTACACGTATATACACACGTGTGTATCCTTCTCTCCCAGCGGCAGCAGTTTACTTGGGAGGTGATCCCAGGTAACAAGTGGGGGGAGGGGAAGTGAGGGAGTGAAGTGAAGGAAGTCAGTAAAAAGCGCTTTAGGGACCACTGGGCAGTGCGGGCGACAGGCTGTGTGTGTTGATTTTCTGCAGTCACTCATCCAGCACATATCCACCGACACATTCTGTCAGGCAGGCAGTACACTAAGCACTGGGAAAGATGCCCCGAAGCAAGACAGACAGGGGTCTTAGATCTGAAGGGGTGCCAAGGCAGAAGACAGATACAACGGAGTAAGCAAATAAATGTGAAGTTACTCCGTGAGGAGAGCCTTGATGGAACTAAAGAAGTATTTGGGATGGAGATTACTTCAGAGATGTGTTCAGGGAAGGCTTGTGTGATGAGGCCAGAGCTGGAGCCGAAGTCAGCATGGAGTATTAGCAGAGCTGAGAGCAGGCCGAGCTGCTGACCCGCGAAGGGCGGGGTGGAGAGTGAGGAGAAAGAGGCGGAGGGTGACGGGGCCGGAACACACAGCCTCTAAGGCCGTGACGGGCTGGGATTCTGGTCCGAACACCAATAGTCGCTGCGCGTTTGGGGCAGAAGGGTACGGTTTACGTGCGCAGGGGCTCCCTTGGATGCTGCAGGAAACCCACTGCAGGGAGACCAGAGCGGAGGCAAGGAGGCCAGCGGGGAGGCCGGAGAAGTCTAGCCTTAGTGGAGATGCGGCGCTGGGGCTGCAGGGGCAGCAGTGGCGATGGAGACAAGTGAACTAAGACCAAACTGTCGTGGAGGAACAAGTGCCTGGGCTGAGGGACTGGCTGTCGGGGTGACAGAGGGGGGAACCAAGGACACTCTGAGGTTCTGAGCTTCAACAACTAGGTGAGCAGTGGCACGCCATCTCCTCTGCTTAAACTTTAATAGGCACGCCATACATTTTCACTGAATTAATCAACTCTTAACTCACTCTGACATAAGGAACACTATCGGTCTGGGAGGGTCCCAGCAGGAAACAAATGGCACATTCAGATGGGGTGATCTGAGAAGAGTTTAATAAAGGACCACTTATAAAACTCCGGGCAGGAGACAGAGAAGCTGTAAGGGACAATACAGTTCCCAGGGCTGGTGAGTGGGGAACCTGACACCCCAGGCCTGGGAACCTCTTCCTAGTTCCCCGATCCCACAAGAACGCAGAGAGGACCACCTGATAGAAGCTGTGACCCCACAGACAGTCCACTATGGCCCTGAGGGAAGGGAGCCAGCGGATCAACAACCTGACCCCACTCTCCTCGGCCCACTACTGCCTCCCAGTCAGAAATCAGAAGGCAAGAAGCCCACTGAAGCAACCCATACGGGTCAACTTCTTAGATCTAAAGGGGCAAAAAGACAGCGGGCAGCATGTGAGCTCTGAATGAATGAGGATTTACTATGCCTATAATTATACTATTTCACAGGAAAGGGATGCCTACCCAAAAACCCCAAATTACCGTATAGACACATCAAGTTCTTCTTTTTCCATTTTTCTTTCGCCCTCCTCTCTGTTGGTCAGTTCCATGTCAGCATCCTCCACTGTCTTTTTCTCACCATTTTGGAAGTACTGTTGAAGGGCAGTGTACAGTTTAAACACTTGACTGAAAGAAAGCTTACTGTAGGCCAAGATCATATGGCGCAGAAATAAACCTAGAAAATACACAGGAGAAGGCATTAACTAAAATCCAGGCTACATAATGTTGATACTGTTTCTTGCAACTCTGCCTGCAAAAGAATCAAAAAGAGATACTTGCAATTGCTATTCCCTCCTCCCAGAATGTTCTTTCCCCATCTTTCACAAAACTGGTTTCCTCATCTTATACAGGGTTCAGTCCCCAGCTCACCCCACTGCCCCCACACCCTATCATCTTTAGCCATCCAAAATGTTTTCTCGTGGCTACTGGAACTATCTGAAATTATGTTATTTACTTGTTTACTTGTCACCATCTAGCCTCACCCTACCAGCATGCGATCTCCACAAGAGGAAGGTCCCTATCTATCCTGTAAGTCCAGATCCTGGCACACGGGAGATCATGGAATAACTGATGTTGAATGACATAAAAACTATCCCACAAAAAAGCCGAATGAAGTATGGATATAAGCCTAATAGAAAAGCCTCAAGAAATTTCATGTATGCACCTTATTAACTATAGCAATGATACAGTCTTACTTCACTTCTGTTCATAAAAGTTTAAATAGTGACCCTGACTTAGAGTCGTATGGTGCAGACAAGGAATCCAGAGAACTATGAGAAACAGCTCTGAAACCCTAAAAGGCCCCAGGACCAGCCTAATAGTTGGGACTATTACAGACAAAACAGAAGATGGCTTTTCCACAAGATAGTTACATAAACATAGGATACAATGGCAAGGCAAGAAATACCAACTAAAACGTGTCCAATACCCCACTGTGTTTGTTCAGAAATGGCAGAGTCATGATAGATGTGATTCAGAAAGCTGCTCACTTCAATGAAAACATTCTCTGCTCTCCTTAAAAGAGCGTCATACCTACTACACTCGTTTTGTGAACCTCTGGTTCAGTTCCAGAAAAAGAATCTGTAAGGTCATCAAAAAATTGTTCCATATCCTTCAATTCGCCTTCAGCCATCAGTTTGATTCTGAATGAGAAAATTGAGGTGCGTATTTTAGGAAGTCCCTCTGAACATCCTCTCATGTTTCACATTCCACAGTTATACCCAATAAAGCTATTTTAAAAGCAAATTAGATATTCATATAAAATGGTGGCACATAAAACAAACTTGACAATCCAAAATATCACTCTCATTATTCTAAAAAGCATCACTGCTCATGTTTTCATGATCATAAAATGTGTCAAAATAACAGATCAGCCAGCAAAAATGTAATTCTCTGCAACGACTAAGAAGAACAAGGTAGATCTGTACAGAAAAATAAGTTTTGAAACAGTATGTTTAATGTTAACCATTTTTCAAAAAGAGAAGTAAAGTACTTAGGTTCATGATCATAAAATGTGTCAAAATAACAGATCAGCCAGCAAAAATGTAATTCTCTGCAACGACTAAGAAGAACAAGGTAGATCTGTACAGAAAAATAAGTTTTGAAACAGTATGTTTAATGTTAACCATTTTTCAAAAAGAGAAGTAAAGTACTTAGGAAAATTGAGAGTAACAAAGATATATTTTTAGAGAATTCATTATCTTGTACATTTTTCTAATTTTCATCTACATAAACGTATTTTCACATATACAGAAGGAAAGAAAGCTCACCTGATCTGTACTGAATTTGCCAGCTGGGGACAAGATTCTTCAATTAACTTGTACAGTTTAGACAGTGTAATATCTGGGCCCTGGATAAAGATGACAGAGGGGTTACAGATAAATTTTAAGAGCTGGAAAATGGTACAGAGTAAACATGAATTCATTTATCAACCCCTCTGCTTTAACAGGTATTCCAAATGTGAAATTTCAAATCACAAATATATCCAATCTGTAAAACGCTAAAGGAATACATCAGATTTGCAAAGCACTCTCGGTTCATTGGAGGAAAGGTTTAAAATGGAAACAAAGCATAGACTCTGTAGTCCAAGGACCTGCCCTTCCTTCCTTTTTATTTTGTAATCATGGCAAAGCTAGTTTCCTTCATCAGCAAAATGTAGATAATCGTAACCATCTCTCTTGTTCCTGACAGAGAAAGAGTAAGAAAAGGAAAAGTGCTTTGTAAACTGGAAAACATTATTCAAACACAGGTGTCCTATTTTTCACAAACAATTTCATTTGATCCTTCCCAAAACCTTGTGAAGTAGGCAGACACTATGTGCCCAAGTCCGTAAAAGGTACCAGTAGAGACAAAGAGTATGCATCCTTCTCTGTCAAGAAGATTACAGTCTGGCTGAGGTTTTAAACCAAACACTGAATCTTTTTTGGAGAGTAAGTTGACACTATATATGCCAGTTTTAGACGTGGAAAGCAATTCCACTTCGGGGGAAGGTATGTTTGGCATGCGTTGTTTGAAACGAAGAAAAACTGAAAAGAACCTGTAAGTCCATCAATAGTTAATCCATAACTTATAATAAGTTATAAACTTTTAAAAAAGATTTTATTTATTTATTTGACAGAGAGAGAGAGATCACAAGAAGACAGAGAGACAGGCAGGGGTGGGGGATGCAGGCTCCCTGCTGAGCAGAGAGCCCAAAGTGGGGCTCAATCCCAGGACCCTGACATCATGACCCTAGCTGAAGGCAGAGGCTTAACCCACTGAGCCACCCAGGTGCCCCTATAAACTTACTTTAACATTAAAATTAGGAGTTATATTTCTTTCCTTATTGGGGAATACAATGTAGCTGTTAAAAATAATTGGGTGGCTCTATTCAAATGTACTGACATGGAAAGCTCTCCAAGACTGGTTAAATGAAAGGAGTAAGCTATAGAATAAAATTTTATTTTTGTAAAAAAAATTTTTTTAATTCAAGCAAAATTAAATTAAAAGGATACAAATACATCCTTACAATCATATGCTTTTACCTATTTATATACACATGGATTTAAAAAAATGTCTAGAAAGCTCTATTCTGACCTGCGACTCCATAAATAGTTAAATGAGCGAACATTAACAGTGATAATCTCTGAGGCAAAAGGACCAGATGACATGAAGAACCATAACCTTTCACTCCATTAATTTTAGTATCAGCTGAAGTTTTTACAATAAATTTTTGTATGTTAGTTGAGTAATTAAAAATTAACTGGTTTTTAAAAATTAACTAATGCTTAAAGTCAAACATTAAGCAAAGGAATTGGGAGTCTGACTGGAACATTAGAACCACAAGAACCAAAGAACCACAAAGGATCATTTAAGACAGAAAAAACAGCACGAACAAAGGCAGACTGATGGGAGCTAAAACACAAGTACTGTTTTGTTTCTTTCTTCTATTACTGAATCTTACAATATAATGACTTTTATTTCAATAATGGGGAAAATACACTTGTAATAACAGTAATGTGGCTAGGACTGGGAGCTACAAGTAATGGAGACCCCAGTCTTGTATTCAACCAACTGGGTAAGCCACTTAATCTGTGTCTGCAGTACCCTCCCCCAACTAATACGGATTATATATATGGCTATATATGTATATAAATTTTTTATGTATAAAATGTATACATATATTCTTTAAGATTTTATTTATTCATTTGAGAGAAATTTGGAGAGAGCACAAGCAGGGGGAGAGGCAGAGGGAGAGGGAGAAGGAGACTCCCTGATGAGCAGGGAGTCCAATGTGGGGCTCCATCCCAGGACCTGGAGATCATGACCTGAGCGGAAGGCAGACGATTAACCAACTGAGCCACCCAGGCGCCCCTGGGTGATGTATTTTTTAAAAAGCCATTTAGGGGTGCCTGGGTAGCTCAGTCAGTTAAGCGGCGGACCTGGTCTCAGCTCAGGTCATGATCTCAGTGTTCTGAGATGGAACCCTTCATTGGACTCCAAGCTCAGCTGGGAGTCTACTTGAGATTCTTTCCCTCTTCCTCTCCTTCTACCCCTCCCCCTGCATGTACACGTGCTATTTCAAATACATAAATCTAAAAAACAAAAAAACAAAAACCCAAACCCTTTATCAAGCATATTGCTGTTGTGGGGGCCCAGGACCCCAGATCTTTGTTTCTGCCACCACTGCTCAATAGACAACTACTCATCCTTCAAGTTCCAGCTTAACACTCCACTTCCTAAGTCCTCCCGGTTCCCGGGAGTCCACCCATCTGCCACGAGAGGGTATATCCCATTTCACTTACCCCACACTTTTACTTAGGTGCTCTACTAAGCTCTGGGGATAACAAGAGTGAACAAAAGTAGCACAGAACACGGCCCTTATAGCAGTCTAACAGGGGAGAGTCAATCATAAAATCACGCATACAAATGAGAAGAACCCTAACTGATATAAAAGGTGCATGACCCATGAAAACACACTAAAACGGAAAACTGCTAACACTCAGCATTTTACTATATGCCACACACTGTGAAGCAGAGTCCAATTTAACACAACCCTCCCCAAACAGAGCCTCTCTTACTGTCCCCATTTTACAGAGAGAAACCAGAGACCCAACGAGGTTTCGGGACTTGCTATCCCCCGAGTCTGCGAAATGAAAGAAAACATGGAAAGGGCTTAACCAACGGTTCAGTGCTCAAGGTCGGCTGCTGGTTTTAGGTAATTGCGGTCCTCGGGGAGCCCGTTCGATTCGCCCGTCTCCATCGCTCAGGACTACGTGCAGCCCCTCGCCCTAGATGACGAGGGTCTGGGAAAAGCATTCCTCCCCTGTCGCTCAGCTGAGAAATGCTGGAAACAAATATGACCCCCCCCCAAAAAAAATGCATGTAGAGCGCCTGGTCGATGGAGTAATAAGGACTCGTCCTTAGCAGGTGGATTAACTCCTTTTTTTTTTTTTTTTTTTTTTTTTTTGAGGTCCTCCCGGGCTTCAAGAGTGCCGGCTGAACACTCGTGCCCCCAGGCCCAGGGCGGTGTCCGGCACAGAGCAGGTGCTCGGTCAAGGTTTGCTGAATGAGCGGGAGCCGGCGGGGCCGCTCACCTGCAGCAGCGGCAGGAGCAGCTGGTTGAGCCTCCGCCGCTCCATGAGGCTGACGGCGCCCTCGCCCGTGCGGCCCATCTCGTTCAGCAGCACCAGCACCGCGATCTTATACGGCGTCACCCAGTCCTTGATGCCGAACACGTTGGCGTGCACCACCCCATTGGTCATCATGGGGTTGAAGTAGAGGCTCTCGTGGACGCTGGCCATCGTGCCCCGGGACTAAGTTCGGGAGCCCGGCCGCTCCACGGCGCGGCCGCCACGCCCGGGTTCCGGCTTGAAGCAGCGCACCACCCTCCTCCGGCCCCCACAGGATCCCGCTGTAGCCCAGGAAACCGGTATCCTCGCTCGCGGCAAGCCATTGGCCAATCAGAGAAGGTAAACCATAGCACATGGGAGGGCTACAGCCAATTAGAATATCCAGGGGTGCTGTGCGGGATGGAGCAAAGACGGTGCACCTCAAAACTGAGTCCCTACAGAAACTGGAGCGGAAGAAGTAAGTTCCCGAGTGCCTTGGGGCGGGACAGTGAAAGGAAGATGATGCCTTGAGGGCCGCAGCTGAACGTCTCTGTTTGGGGTGGTTGGGGGAGCTGCCAATTTGTTTAATTTGAAAACCGTTAAAATTGTATTTTGAGGGGCACCTGGGTGGCTCAGTGGGTTAAGCTGCTGCCTTCGGCTCAGGTCATGATCTCAGGGTCCGGGGATCGAGTCCCGCATCAGGCTCTCTGCTCAGCAGGGGGCCTGCTTCCCTTCCTCTCTCTCTGCCTGACACTCTGCCTACTTGTGACCTCTCTCTGTCAAATGAATAAATAAAATCTTTTTTTAAAAAATTGTATTTTGAAACAATCCTGTTTAAAAGCAACGAAATCAAATTTGCACCACTAAAATTCGTATGTTTCATGATGTTAATTTCTAAGCTCAGTGTTTGGAAGTTTCATTTAGCTCTTTAAAGACGATGAAACATTTTTTCTCACTATTTCACAAATGTCATTTAGAGACAGCCGAGTCATAGAGGGTGATACCACTTTGGGTTCCTACCCAATAAACTACAAGATCTCTAGTCTGGCATTCGTAGCCTGGCAAAATCAATCCCTAGACGATGTTCTCAAACAATTTTTTACTATTCCCCTTCCATTCATCAGTATCTCTCCCAAGAGGCTTCTCTATAGCCTGAATTACTTTTTTTTTTTTTTTTCTGAATTAGTACTAATAATGACTTGCCTTCGGTACTAATCTCAATGACCCTTGAAAGAAAAACCAGGTACTATTCAACTCTGGCTACATACAGACACACACACACACACACACACACACACACTGCCTAGTACTTTGTTTTTGTCTAAATCGCTGTATGTTTAATAGAATAATGAATGAATATGTGGCCTTAGTTCACAAGACTAAGAGTATTATGAGGCAGAAATGTATAAATTCCTGTGCCCAAAAGCAAGTTATTGGTAACTTGGAATAGAAAACCTTAATTCCCTATCTTGAGAACTCTGTACACTTTGGACATACAATTACATGTATTTTGGACATACAACTCTGTATCTTTTAACATATACAATATCTATGTAACTGTCTCTTATTTGTAAAAGAGGAAATCGACATTTCGCAGGAAATTAAATACATAAATAACTCCTTTTTTAAGATTTTATTTATTTGGGAGAGAAAGAGAGCACAAACAGGGGCAGAGGGAGAGGGAAAAGCAGACTCCCTGCTGATCAGGGAGCCCCACTTGGGGCTGGGTCCCAGGACCCCAAGATCATGACCTGAGATGAAGGCAGACGCCTAACTGACTGAGCCACCCAGCCACCTCAACATAGATAACTTCTTTCTTTGCCTCAGTTTATTTTTGTAAACCTCGCCCCTTTTTATTTATTTATTTACTTTTGATATTTTTTAAAAGATTTATTTATTTATTTGATAGACAGAGATCACAAGCAGGCAGAGAGGCAGGCAGAGAGAGAGAGAGAGGGGAGGAAGCAGGCTCCCTGCTGAGCAGAGAGCCTGATGTGGGGCTCCATCCCGGGACCCTGAGATCATGACCTGAGCCAAAGGCAGATGCTTAACCCACTGAGCCACCTAGGCACCCCCTGAAAGCACTTTAACTCTTAGGGTTTACTATACCATCATCTCTTCTGAGATTATGTAATCATTTTCAAAGCACTTTGTTCAAGCCTCATTTATTATACTTATTATTGGGTTTTTTTTTTTCATTTTTCCCCAATGATCTGCATAAGTAGCTCCCTCTGATGGGCTGTGAGTGTCTCAGAGGCAGGCACCGGGTTTTGTTTTTCAATCTCTGCAGTCTCGATTTCTGACATAGGCCCCTAGTATCTGGTATGTGCTCCTTATTGCCAAGATTCCTTTGGGTCACTTGTTATTCAAATCCTTAAAATTCACTCCACAAATATTTTTGAGTACCTATTATGTGCCAGACATTGTGCTAAGTCCTAGGGGTACAGCAGCAAATAGACAAAATGGTCATTTGACCTCATTGAGGAAAAAAAAGGTAGCATAGGTCATAAGTCAAAAATCCCCAGTCTCTGTCTCTGGGAGACTAGGAAGGTCTCGCTGTTGTAGATGTTTGGTTGACCTCCCTTCTTTATGAAAACTGAACGCTGATCTTCTTCACCTTTCACATTTCAAAGCAGACCTCCAAGTCAATAAAAGAAGCAAGGATTTATAACTTGTGGACTTTGGTTTATTTATTTTGTCTTTTGAGCATTCTCTACTATCATTCCCCAAAATGTGTTGTCTTTGATTTGAAAAAAGTCACAGAACATGCCCTTCTGAATATGGGGATGGGCATATGGTCCTAGCAGAACAAATCAGATCCTTCTCGGGGTTTGCTTTATGGACTATGGAGAAAAAAGATCCCTCTTTCTCTTGAGGTTGCCGGGCAGGGCTGTTGATGCTACTTGTAGGAAGGGAGAACAAGGCCAATTTGCAAAAAGAAACAGAAACGAGCAGAACTGAGGTGGGTGGGAGAGGAGAAGAGACAGCTATGGTCCATTGACTTCTGTTTCTACCTTAAGATCATAGTTCTTAGGGCTCCTGGGTGGCTCAGTTGGTTAAGCAACTGCCTTCGGCTCAGGTCATGATCCTGGAGTCCCAGGATCGAGTCCCACATCGGGCTCCCAGCTCCAAGGGGAGTCTGCTTCTCCCTCCAATCTTCTCCCCTCTCATGCTCTCTCTCACTGTCTCTCTCTCTCAAATAAATAAAAAAAATCTTTTAAAAAAAAGATCATAGTTCTTCAGTTCATTCTTCAGTGGGATCAGTTTTTCCAGCAGAAAATCTCCCAACCACAAAAATGAGCAAATGTTTGTCCACCTGGTTTGGGGCTTTTGTTTTGTTTGCTTTTTGTTTTAGCTTGATTAAGGAAGGTTTTTGGCTCTTGCAACTGTAATTGTTTTTATTGATATATAATTAAATATACTAAAAGCAATTTATCCTGCCAGACCTGTTTAGTCCTCAGAAAAACCTTCAGTCTCCTTAATTTGGTCCTATGTGAGCCTTTATCTCATCTTGGGTGGTATTCAGTGACTGTCCCTGTTAGTTCCCCAGTCACCAAATAGTCTCCTGCCTATCAGAGAAAAGGTGATTCAAATGTGGTCATGACTGATGAAACAAGAAGAAAGTTAGCATGGGAATTAGACCCCCCAAGATCTAGTCTTAGCCTTGAGAACTCTCTCTGTGATTCACACAGCCAGTCTTCCCTAGAATTTGGGTTAGTCACATTAACAATGAAAGGTTTGGACTGGATGGGGAAAGAATCTGCAAGCATCTAATTCCAGAACATCTAATTCCAAGATATTTTAATAATCCCAGAATGAAACCCCAGACCCATTTGCAATCACTCCCTGTTCCCCATGTCCCCAACACCTGGCAACCACTAATCTCTCTGTGTCTATAGATTGGTATATTCTGGACACTTCATATAAATGAAACCTACAATCTGTGGCCATTTGTGTTGGCTTCTTTCATTTAGTGTAATGTTTCTGAGGTTTGTCCATTTCATAGCCTAGGTCACTATTTCATTCCTTTTTGCGGCTGAGTAATAATCTGTTGTAAAGATAGATTATGTTAGATTTATCTGTATATGTCTATCTGCAAATGTCTATCTGTCCATAGACATTTGGCCATTGTGAATCATATTGCTGTGAGCACTCATGTACACATTTTTGTATGAACAAGTGTCTTAAATTCTTTGGGGGTATATACCTAGGAGTGGAATTTCTGGGTCATATGGTAACTCTGTGTTTAACTTTTTTAGGAACTGCCAGACTCTTCTCCACAGTGGGTACACCATTTCACACTCCCACCAGCAATGAACGAGGGTGGTCTCTGCATCTTTTTTTTTTTTTAAGATTTTATTTATTTATTTGTCAGAGAGGGAAAAAGAGACAAGCACAGGGAGCGGCAGGCAGAGGGAGAGGGAGAAGCAGGTTTCCCACTGAGCACGAGCCCCGATGCGGGGCTCGATCCCAGTACCCTGGGATCTGAAGGCAGATCCTTAACCGACTGAGCCACCCAGCCTCCCATGGCCTCTGCGCCTTAATGAGCATTGGGAACTCAGCTGGTTCTTTAATCTGGTGTCATGAAGAGCAATGCCATGCCTATGAATGAACGGAGTCATTATCGAAGATGTTTTAAGTTATTTTGAGTAATGGATGACTATACGCATGATTTTCTGTGTCTCTGAACACAGTACGTCCCAAGTAAACGTGTGCCAAGTAAAACCAATGTTCCCCATTGCTCATTAGACAGCAGCTCTCCAGCAGCTAAGTGCTGGCGTGTCATGTGCAGCTCCCACGACAGATGGGAAGCCCAGCAGTGTCACAGAGCACATGCTTTACCTGCTGATCAGTTCCAAAACTTCTGAAAATGACAAACCTTAACTAGGGTTGTTGTGCAATTCTAAGACATCTTGTTAGAGGAAACAGATAATTGCTCTGATTGTCCTGAGCAAGGAAAATGTAATGTGTGAACCATGTCTCCTGTGTACATGCATAAACCATCTATTTTTTGATAATCCAAGAAAATCCAGCTGCAAGGGAAGAAAATTTCTCCTATTAAATAAATTGAGCCCCAACTCTGAGAGAGTCATGTCACGTCTCAGGGCTCAATTAATACAGAAAGTTCTGGGTAATTAACTTAGCTGCTGGGGAAACTTGATCGCTAGGCTGACAAGCATCACTAAGTATTTCCAGACCCAAGGTAACATTCCAGCTTCTCAAAGCTCATGACCTGAATTGACCTCACTCTCTGGGGAAAGAAACCCTCATTGCTGTCTCTGGACCTTTTATTTCATCCAAAGGAAACATCAGCATTTGCAACTGGAAGGATCAATAACCAAATGAATTAGCTGGGGGTGAGTTTACACTTCTCCTGTCAATTGTCATCATTTGTTTGCTTGAACCCACTTCACGTATCTCTTAGTGCTAATGCGAAAGATACATTATGCAGTTTTCATAAGTGTATGAGATGAGTACATTTTACGCCCATCATTTTCAACTCTTTGAGGATACCTAACCTCACTCTCAGTACTTGGCTACATGGCAGTTTCCAGTAGAAGTGGCTGCTTTCAGTAATAGAAACAGAAACTATATTTGTACATTGCTTTTCCTTCTTCCCGGGATGTTAATTCCTTGGTTTGTAAAAATTGCATGCCTTATAGTTTGCAAGAGTTTCTGGATCTCTGATGTTTGATGAACATCCAGTGCCAGAGAGTAGTAATGTTTAGTTCCCAACTGCAACAAAATGCCGTGTAACAACTACAAAACCTCCAACGTGAAATAAAGAAACATGGTTTGCTCACACAATCTGAAGCAGTAGGCTCGGGAGCTCTGCTAAGCTTGCTGGAGCTTGATCATGGAATGTTCTGGAATGGCTATGACTGGGACACCTGGAGTGGCTCTGTGTGTCTCTTCTCCTCTGGCAGGCTACCCCAGAGAACGTTCTCATGTGTGCCAGAAAGCAGAGACAAGTAGACCCTGGCATTCTCCGCTTAGTGGTGGCACTACCACGTTCTATTAGCTGAAGCATAAGCCTAGCTCAAGTCAGGAAACAGATTCTGGCTCTTGAGCAAGAGGAGCTGCAAAATCCACATGGTGACAAGTGATGATATAGGGAAAGAAAAAGAATTTGGGCCCGAGTGTTGTATACTAGAAGCAGTCCCTTACCATTCCCTTGGATGGTAGACCTCAGTTTATTTAGGCAAAGAGAAAACTGGGTCCAAGAGGAATAGTTCTGACTGGTTTTTGTGTGTTTAATCCTACCAAACAATTATATAAACAGATGTATGAGCTGTCTTCGTTTGCTCAGGCTGCCGTAACCAAATGCCACAGACAGAGTGACTTTAACAACGGGAATTTTTTTCTCAGAGTTCTGGAGGTTGGGAAGGCCAAAATCAAGGTGTCAGCTGATTCAGTTTCTGGTGAGAGCTCTCTCTGGGCTCACAGATGGCCACCTTCTCAGTGTGTCCTCATATGGCAGAAATAGAACCCTCTGGTGTCTCTTCGTTTTTTAAAAAAAATTTTTTTATTAACATATAATGTATTATTAGCCCTAGGGGTACAGGTCTGTGAATCACCAGGTTTACACACTTCACAGCACTCATCTGGTGTCTCTTCTTATAAGGATCTTAGATCTTACTCTATCATGAGGGCCCCATGCTCAATGACCTCATCTAACCTTAATTACCTCCAAATACTTTCACATGGGGAGTTAGAGCATCAGCACGTAAATTGGGGGGGCACACGATTTAATCCATAGCATGACCTTTATAAATTAACAATTTTAGATTTAGCATCTTCATTCCCTTTTAATCCCTCCCAATACATCTCATTTCCTATTGTGACCAGCTGTGAATAAAACTTTTTTTTTTTTTTTTTGCCTGGGTGGGTCAGTGGGTTAAAGCCTCTGCCTTCGGCTCAGGTCATGATCTCAGGGTCCTGGGATCCAGCCCTGCACTGGGCTCTCTGCTCGGCGGGGAGTCTGCTTCCCCCTCTTTCTCTGCCTGTCTGTCTGTCAAATAAATAAATAAAATATTTAAAAAGAAAAAATTTCTTAATATTGGGAATCAAAGTCAGAACCCAACTTTGGAGTCTCAGTGATTGATCAGAACGAATTGGAAACATATCCTTAGTATGTCTTATCTAGTGTTTAAGAACATTCTTGTTTCTCCTAGAGTTCGGGAGAGAGTGATCGAAAGCTTCACTCGATCTAAAGCTTGAGGGAGTGGTTAACCAATCCTTGTCAAGCTGGGTTTATTGGATAGAAAATTCAAAGTAGTTTCATGCTTCCCAGCCAAAGCATTGGAGGTACTCTTTCCCATAAGCTTCCAGAACTTATGAGCATTACTCATTCAATCTTAAAAACTGCATGATTCTTCCACTCTTTACTTTTAGGCTGTTAATGGCCTTGAACCACAAAAGCAATTAAGTTGCCAGAGAAAGTTTCTAATATCCTGTTCATCTTAAGTTCTTGGAACAGATATTTTTTTCATTGTGTGTGTAAGGAGAGAAGGGAAGAAAACCCTTTTTCAGTATTTTCATTTTGTGAATGAATGAGTAAAAGAATGAACATCTTTAAGGAGAGAGAAAGGTTTTATTTTATTTTTTTAAAGATTTTATTTACTTATTTGACTGACAGATCACAAGTAGGCAGAGGCAGCAGAGAGAGAGGGGGAAGCAGGCTTCCCGCTGAGCAGAGAGCCTGATCTGGGGTTCGATCCTAGGACCCCAGGATCATGACCTGAGCTGAAGGCAGAGGCTTTAACCCATTGAGCCACCCAGGCACTTCAAGAGAAAGGTTTTGGAGAAGAAAGCCATTATCCCAGAGAAATGATGAGATTAATCTGTTAAGAGAGCGTATTAAAGGTAGATTGATCTGTGTGATGTGTTTACAGCCTGGATACCTACCCTCCAGCCCTGGAGAGGGGTAGCCCTTGGGACAAGCTTTCAGGAAAGCTATTGTTCAACCCAATCAATATCTCATAGACAAGAGTATTATTGATGTCTTCAATCAGCAAAAGAAAATTTAAATTCTCCCTAAAACCAATATTCATATCAGTATAAGGGATTTATGAAATGAAAACTAAAGTTGGGAACTTTAACACTTTTAACATCATTCCTTTCATTAACTGCTCTGTGTTTACCGATGTTTCTGACCAGCCCTGGCAAAAGTTACAAATGCCAGAAGAGATATTTGGGATGACTAGGACATGAATAACGGTGGCTATCAATTCTTTTGCTCACCACATAGTCCGTTCTCATTTAGCACACGCTGGCACTTTGCCAGACACTGGCGAAAGCATGATGAGCAAGACAAATTCAGCTCAGGCCCTCACGGAAGTCACAGCCTAGTTCAGATGAGCCATAAATAGGGACAGCCACAATGAGGCTCCACTTCACACCCACTAGGAGGGCTATAACCAAAAAAACAGACAATAACAAATGTTGGCAAGGATGTGGAGACATTGGAACACTCGTGCGTGACTGGTGGGGAATGGAAAAGTCTGGCAGTTCCTCAAAAAGCTAAACATAGAGTTACCATATGGCCTAGCAATTTCACTCCTAGGTATACACCCGAGAGAATTAAAACACACGTTCATGCAAAACTTGCACATGAAGAGAATGTTCACAGCAGCATCATTCACAATAGCCAGAAGACACAATGTCACTTACACTTCCAAATGTCCAACACCTGGTGAAGAGATGAACACGGGGTGGTCTGTCCATGTGATGGAATACTAGCCATCCATAAAGAAGAATGAACCACTGATACACACGTTACAACATGCATGAGCCCTGAAAACATGACACTAAGTCACAGAAGCGAACACAGATGATTCTGTTTATGTGAAATGTCCAGAATAGGCAAGTCTGCGGACATGAAAGCAGAGTGATGGTTTCCAGGGGTTAGGGGTAGGGAGAAAGGGGAATGGTTGCTTAATGGGTGCAAGGTCTGTTTTGGGGGCCAATTAAAATATTTTGGAAGTGGACAGAGCCGGTGGTTGCACAACATGGTAAACGTGCTAAATGAATTGTACATTTTAAAATAGTGAATTTTGTTATGTGTATTTTACCTAAATTTAAAAAAATTAATTGAAATTTACACTTAAGGACGTGTAAGGACCTATTTAGCCAGAGCGACTCCATCTTGGGTAAATAGCCATTTTGTTGTTTGTGCAGTAAAGTTAAATTGACTCTCCCCCCAGAGAAACTTACTTAGAAGCAAGTCCAGGAAACTAGTAAAATGTAGTCGACTAGTTCCTGATAACAGAGCCCAGAATACAAGGACAAGTCAGGCCAGATGGAGACATCTAATCAGTACGAAGTACTGTTTGTAATAGTAAGAAGGTCTTGCCCAAACCAAAATGACTCCATCTTGGGAAGGATGACGATCTTATTATTCACACTGAATATGTTAACTGACTAAGCCTTCCCAGAAAGTACTGTTTGTAACGGTCCCTGTGTAATCTTGAATAACACGTCACCAGACCGGATGGAACTAGCCAATCAGCAAGAGACACACAAACCCGGTTGAGATACGAATTATGAGGTACAGTTTCACCCAATAAAAGGTAGCCTGTAAGATTGGAAGGGGTCGCTCTTTGCAGAGACGGCCCTGGAGGTCAGTCTGACTTCTAATGCTTGGCATAGAATAGAGCTTTGCATAACTTTAACTTTGTTTCTGTCTCATTCCCCTGGCCAATCAATCTGATTTCTAATACTTATCATAAAATAAAGCTTCAAATAACTTTCACTTTGTCTCAGTCTCGTTTCGTTTAATAACGGACCTAACAGGGCGCCTGGGTGGCTCAGTCAGTTAAGCAAGTGCCTTTGGCTCAGGTCATGAAACCGGGGTCCTGGGATGGAACCTTGCATTGGGCTCCCAGCTCAGCGGTGAGCTTGCTTCCCCCTCTCCCTCTGCCTCTCCTCTGCTCATGTTCTCTCTTTCAAAATCTTAAAAAAAAAAAAAATCTATACACTTAAGATCATACATTTTACTCCAAGTTATACTTTTTTTTAAAAAGATTTTATTTATTTATTTGACAGAGAGAGATCACAAGTAGGCAGAGAGGCAGGCAGAGAGAGAGAGGAGGAAGCAGGCTCCCCGCTGAGCAGAGAACCCGACGCAGGACTCGATCCCAGGACCCTGAGATCATGACCTGAGCCGAAGGCAGCGGCTTAACCCACTGAGCCACCCAGGCGCCCTTCAAGTTATACTTTTAAAGAGATTCTTAAATCACTTGAATTTTTCAGAAGTATATCGTATTTCATTTTGCAGTAATTTTGACTGCATATCTGTGTACTTATACACATGTAGTGTTACTGCAAACTAAGCAGCTTCCATTAGGCACACATGAAAAATATGTCTCCACTTCCTTGTTGCACACACAGGGAAGAACTGTAAGGTCGGTTTCCACTTTTAACTGTTTTCTCAGGTACATAATAATACTTAACCTTGTTATCCTGATGAGGATATATAATACTTAAGTAGTTTTTTTCAATAGAAAAAGGGTGCAGGGGTGGCTCAGTCAGTTAAGGGTCTGACTCTTGATTTTGGCCCAGGTCAAGATCTCGGGGGTCATGAAGTGGGGCCCAGCATAGGGCTCCACACTTGGTGGGGAGTCAGCCTGACATTCTCTCCCTCGCCTTCTGCCCCTCCCCTGCCTCTTTTTAAAATAAATACAATCTTGGGGCGCCTGGGTGGCTCAGTGGGTTAAAGCCTCTGCCTTCGACTCTGTTCGTGATCTCAGGGTCCTGGGATAGAGCCCCGCATCGGGCTCTCTGCTCAGCGGGGAGCCTGCTTCCTCCTCTCTCTCTCTGCCTGCCTCTCCGCCTACTTGTGATCTCTCTGTCAAATAAATAAATAAAATCTTAAAAAAAAAAAAAAGCATAATGGTTTAACAGCTTGAAACATCACTATCCCACCTTCAAATTAAACTATACTGAATTGACATGACACCGGACTTATTTAAAAAATGTTCACATAATTATGTGTTTTTTTTTCAAATTATAAAAACAATATATGATCATAGAAAACTTGAGAAAATATAGGAAGGGTAAAGCAGAAAAAATGAAATTGACTATCATATCACAACCCTGCAGTAACTTCTATGTCACTGTTGTATTTCCCTTATTTTGGTCATTGCTGCACAGCAGCATCTGGCATATGATAAATATTTGTCAAATATGTTAATGACTGGGTCTTTGTTGGCAAAAAGCTAAATCCGTCAAAAATTTAAAATCGGTCAAAAATTTTTTTAATTTTTTTTATTTTTGACAGAGAGAAATCACAAGTAGATGGAGAGGCAGGCAGAGAGAGAGAGAGAGAGAGAAGCAGGCTCCTGCTGAGCAGAGAGCCCGGCACGGGACTCGATCCCAGGACCCCGAGATCATGACCCGAGCCGAAGGCAGCGGCTTAACCCACTGAGCCACCCAGGTGCCCCTAAAATCTGTCAAAATTTATGGTAAAAGTAAGTTTTACCATAAAATTCATTAGAAGAATGCAGGAGTTATTGTGTTGATTTTTTATCTTTTTGATTTTCAAGTTTAGAATGTGGAGCAAATGCTACAGACAGACCCAAATCACAAAGAGGCAGCATACTCCAGAAAACAAGGAACAGACTCTTTATTTTTTATTTATTTGTCAGAGAGAGAGAGAGAGAGAGAGAGCATGAGCACACAAGCTGGGGGATGGTGGTCAGGCAGGCGGGCAGAGGGAAAAGCAGGCTTCCTGCTGAGCAAGGAGCCTAGTACAGGGCTATAACCCAGGACCCTGAGATCCTGACCTGAGCTGAAGGTGGACACCTAATCAACTGAGCCACCCAGGCGTCCCTGGAGTAGGCTCTTTAAAACCACCCAATAGAATCCACTTTTAGAAGTGGCCATCTGGGGCACCTGGGTGGTTCAGTGGGTTAAGCCTCTGCCTTCGGCTCAGGCCATGATCTCAGGGACTTGGGATCGAGGCCCACATCAGGCTCTCTACTCAGCAGGGAGCCTGCTTCCCCCTCTCTCTCTGCCTGCCTCTCAGCCTACTTGTGATCTCTGTCTGTCAAATAAATAAATAAATAAACAAGTCTTAAAAAAACAAAATAAGTAGCCATCTAAAACATGCAATTCCTTTAATATGCTCGGCCACATCTCACATCCCAAGGCAACCTCCCTTGTTGGTTTGGAAGCTACATTAGCTTTTGCTAGCCCCTGGTAGGCGATTTGGATTGTCAAGACTTCTTTCCCCAAAGCTGAGTTCATCCAAAGTAATGGGTCTTTTTGATGGTGGATAAATTTTCCAATGCCTTCAGGGGAGAATGCTAATGAAAGACTGTTGGGAACTAGTTCAGCAAGTAACCACGCTTCAATGTGTCTTCAGAAGAGAAGTCCAATTATGTCCAATTATGCCAAAAGTGGGATAGCCTGAACCTCCCTGTATTCCAACGGTAGTGTTTCTCCAATTTTAAGGTTCATCCGAATGGCCTGAAAAGCTCAGTAAAATACAAATTCTGATTCAGGTGGTTGGAAGCAATGCGGGATTCTGAAAGACTACCAAAGTCCCTGGAGATGCTGAGGCTGCTGGTCCTCTGACCACTTTGAGAAGTCAAGTCCCAACACACAAAGCTGATAAATGGCCTGACTCATCTACACTGTTAAAATCCAGGGGTCCAGGGGAGCCTGGGTGGCTCAGTCGGTTAAAGCCTCTGCCTTTGGCTCAGGTCATGATCCCAGGGTCCTGGGATGGAGCCCCGCATCGGGCTCTCTGCTCAGCAGGGAGCCTGCTTCCCTCCTCTCTATCTCTGCCGGTCTCTCTGCCTACTTGTGATCTCTGTCAAATAAAAAATAAAATCTTTAAAAAAAAATATGGGGGTCCAGAGGTGCCTGGGCAGCTCTGTCAGTTGGGCATCTGCCTTCGGCTTAGGTCATGATCCCAGCGTCCTGTGATTGAGTCCCATGAGCCCCATATTGGGCTCCCTGCTCAGTAGGGACTCTGCTTCTCCCTCTCCCCCTGCTTGTGCTCTCTCTCTCTCTCTTGCTCTCGCTCTCTGGTTTGTTCACTTTCTCTCAAATAAATAAAAACTTTTAAAAAAGGTAAACTTTCCTCTTTAAAAAAAGAAAAAAAAAAAAAAAAACACCAAGGGGCACCTGCGTGGCTCAGTGGGTTAAAGCCTCTCCTTCAACTCAGGTCATGAACCCAGGGTCCTGGGATCGAGCCCTGCATCTGGCTCTCTGCTCAGCAGGGAGCCGAACTTCCTCTCCCTCTGCCTGCCTCTCTGCCTACTTGTGATCTGTCTGTCAAATAAGTAAATAAAATCTAAAAAAAAAAAAAATCGAAGGGTCCAGCGTGGGAGATGCAACAAGGCCCTCAGTCTGGGTCTTGTGTGGGGTCTATCCCACTAGCTGATCTAAATACTCTGTCTACATTTGAAGTGCTTTACCACTGACTGGAGAAGGCTACATTTAATTTCTCTCTCTTTTCAAAAAAAAAAATTTTTTTTAATATCTTATTTATTTGACAGAGAGACAAAGTGAGAGAGGGAACACAGGCAGGGGAGTGGGAGAGAGAAAAGCAGGCTTCCTGTTGAGCAGGGAGCCTGATGCCGGGCTCGATCCCAAGACCCTAGGATCATGACCTCAGTCGAAGGCAGCTGATTAATGACTGAGCCATAAGGAGCCCCTAATTTTTCTCTCTTTTTTAAAAAAATTGAGGTAAAATTCACATCACATGAAATTAACCATTTTGGGGGGAAGATTTTCTTTATTTATTTGAGAGAGAGAGAGCACAAGTCACGGGCGGGCAGAGAGAGAGAGATAAGCAGACTCCCTGCTGAGCATGAATTTGAACCTGCATTTGAACCTGGCCCCACCACTCCCTGTCATGAGACTTTGTGCAAGTTACTGAAGCCTCTGTGCCTCAGTTTTCTTGTCCATAAAATGGGAATAAAAACAGTATAAACCTTAGGCTTATTATAAGCATTAAATAAGAAGTTACATGTATAGTGCTTAAAACAGTGCTTAGGACTTAGAGCTATAATAAATTTTTAGCTGCTATTGCACTTAAAACACTGATAAGCTGGGTGACTTTTGACTTTCCAAGTCAGTCACTATCTTTCTTATTTCCTCTACAATGGAAAATACAATACTTGCCTTCCCTACTTCTGAGCCTGAGGATCAAAATAAATAATAAAGGCAAAGCATTTTGGAAACAATAAAGCACTATACAAACATAAACTTCTTATTGAATGCAAGGGAAATCATACTTATCTGTTCATAAAAACACATTTCCAAGAATTTTGATTTTCCTGAATTTCATTTGGTTTATTCAGTTATGCATGCATTAGAATGTACTAAACCCACATCTCTTTCAAATTACCATAATTCAGGGGCGCCTGTGTAGCTCAGTCGGTTAAGCATCCAACTCTTAATTTCAGCTCAGGTCATGATCTCAGGGTCATGACCTCAGTCAGGGTCATGGGATCACTCCACACTCAATGGGAAGTCGCTTGAGTGTCTCCCTCTCCCTCTGCCCCTTTGTGCCATCCACACTTGTCTCTCTCTCTCTCAAAATAAATAAACAAATAAATGTCATAATTCAGACTTTTCACTAATTCAGACTGTCATTGTCCTAATCAACACAGATTGTTGCAATTGTATTTATTTTTATTTATTTATTTATTTGACAGACAGAGATCACAAATAGGCAGAGAGAGAGGGGGAAACAGGCTCCCTGCCAAGCAGAGAACCCGATGCGGGGCTCGATCCTAGGATCCTAGGATCATGACCTGAGCCGAAGGCAGAGGCTTTAACCCACTGAGCCACCAGGCGCCCCTGCAATTTTAATTAATTAATTAATTTATTTATTTTAAAGATTTTATTTATTTGACAGAGATCACAGTAGACAGAGAGGCAAGCAGAGAGAGAAGGGGAAACAGGCTCCCCACGGAGCAAAGAGCCCAATGTGGGGGCTCGATCCTAGGACCCTGATATCATGACTTGAGCCGAAGGCAGGGGCTTGACCCACTGAGCTGAAGGCAGAGGCTTAACTCACTGAGCCACCCAGACGCCCTATGTTATTTAAGATTTGACAGTTATAGGAGCTACATTTTCATATTCGAGACTCATTTCTGGGGCACCTGGCTGACTCAGTTGGAAGAGCATCAGACTCTTAATTTCAGGGTTGTGAGTTTGAGGCCCATGTTGGGTGTAGAGATCACTAAAATAATAATAATAATAATAATAATAATAAATATAAAGTTTTAAAAAGTCAGTCTCAAGTCACTCAAGGTTGAAGCCTTGTTTAATCCATTATAAGATTCATTTGCCCTTCAAATATATAGTAACTAAAATATTTGACTTGATGAAAAAATGTTCAACTCTACCAAAAAAAAATGCAATCAAAACATAAAAAATGCCATCATTTAGGTACAATACTGACCAAGTTTTGAATAAATTGATAAGTAAGTAATAATCAAGATACAGGGAATCAGGACTTTTCTTTTTTTTTTTTTTTAATATTTTATTTATTTGACAGAGAGAGATCACAAGTAGGCAGAGAGGCAGGCAGAGAGAGAGGAAGGGAAGCAGGCTCCCTGCTGAGCAGAGAGCCCGATGCGGGACTCGATCCCAGGACCCTGAGATCACGACCTGAGCCAAAGGCAGCGGCTTAACCCACTGAGCCACCCAGGCGCCCCGAATCAGGACTTTTCTTTACAGGACTGCTAAGAATACAAACTGATACAAGTTTCCCTGGACAAATTTAGCATAATTCCTTTTAAAAACGATTCTATTCTTAAAAAATTAAAATTAAAATGTTTATATTCTTTGGTTCCATTATTCTCTCTCTGAGTATTTAAACTTAGAGGATGTTCATGAATGTTCATGATGATTTATAAATATGTGATTCATTATAGTGTTATTATAACCAAAAATTGAGAGCTACCTAAAGCCCATCAATAGGGAATTAGACATAAGTTACAGTTAATGCCTAGGAAGAATACAGGTGTAGCCAAATTGTTTTTTTATTTTTTATTTTTTTAAGGATTTTATTTATTTATTTGACAGACAGAGATCACAAGTAGGCAGAGAGGCAGGCAGAGAGAGAGGAGGAAGCAGGCTCCCCGCTGAGCAGAGAGCCCGATGCGGGACTCGATCCCAGGACCCTGAGATCATGACCTGAGCCGAAGGCAGAGGCTTTAACCCACTGAGCCACCCAGGTGCCCCCAAATTGTTTTTTTAGATAGAAAATATTTAATGATTTGGAATAATGTCCATGATATATATATATATATATTTTTTTTTTAAGTATTTTATTTATTAATTTGACAGAGAGAGACACAGTGAGAGAGGGAACACAAGCACGAGGAGTAGGAGAGGGAGAAGCAGGCTCCCACTGAGCAGGGAGCCTGATGTGGGGCTTGATCCCAGGACTCTGGAATCATGACCTGAGCCAAAATCTAGAGTCCCACGTTTAACTGCTTGAGCCACCCAGGTGCCCCACCAATGCACCACTTCTGACATTTCATTTTATTATGACTATTTAAGCTCCATGAAGGGAGGGGTGTGTCCCTCTTTTTGGTACTTGGCACCACATAGTGCGTGCTTAATATCATCAAATGTTATGAGATATCAATGCCAGGGGAAATTGTACCAACTCCACATTTCCATGGTAGATGAATTATTTCCCCAGTGCTTCTAATATTTGCAGTATCCATAGAGGCTCTATGTGAATGTGGATCTAATGTACAAGAATTAACTAGTTTTACAAGGTCTGCGTCTTTGTTAGAAGAGTAGGAATACAGGCGAGTGTAACAGTGGGCTGGAGACAGAAGATTTGGCAGCTCTTCCTGTTTTCATCACAGCCTCATTAAGCCTCAAGCAACAGGGCTCACTTCCATGGCTCAGTTTCCCAAGCCTTGAAAAGAAAACCCTGTCCCATTTCTGCCTACTCAGGGGGACCAAGGGGAAGGAGGAAAGCCTATAAATGGCTCCAACTTACTTTAGAGAAATATAAAACGGCCCCACAATTTTTGTTTCCTTCTCTCAAAAACAGTTTAAATGGGGTGCCTGGGTGGCTCAGTGGGTTAAAGCCTCTGCCCTCGGCTTGGGTCATGATCCCAGGGTGCTGGGATGGAGCCCCGCATCGGGCTCTCTGCTCAGCAGGAAGCCTGCTTCCTCTCTCTTTCTGCCTGCCTCTCTGCCTATTTGTGATCTCTGTCTGTCAAATGAATAAATAAAATCTAAAAAAAAAAAAAGAAAGAAAGAAAACAGTTTAAAGTTCTCTTTCTGTTTCACTTATGGTATCAGGATTCTCCTACCATTCAGCAAAGGGTAAGACATAAGCCGCCAGTGAATAACCATTATCTCCATTTTACAGAAGGAGATACTTAAGGTAGAAGAGGGTTATATGTTCAAGTCGGCAAAGTAATTCACCAGCAGAATTCCAAAAAGAGTCTGAGTCCAAAACAAAATGATTCCATGGAACCATCTGCTCTCCAGCTGCACAGACAGTTCCCTAAAACGCAGTAAGTATTGTTGAAACTATTTTTACTGTAGCAGAAGTCAATCAGACAGCTGGGATTCAGATAAGACCTGGCTTGAGCATTTCAATAAAGAGATGCTTTTGGGGCGCCTGGGTGGCTCAGTGGGTTAAAGCCTCTGCTTTCGGCTCAGGTCATGGTCTCAGGGTCCTGGGATCGAGCCCTGCATCGGGCTCTCTGCTCAGCGAGGGAGCCTGCTTCCTCCTCTCTCTCTGCCTGCCTCTTTTCCTACTTGTGATCTGTCTGTCACATAAATAAATAAAATCTTTAAAAAAAAAAAAAGAGAGAGATGCTTTTTTCACTCTACCAGCTAATAGATTTTATGCCCTGTCTACATCTTCAGTATTTGCAAATGCAAGTTAATTGATGATAGAGAATCCCTTTGGTCTTGTTAAGTCATGAAATTCAAGCAACGGCCACAAAGAAGATGGATTACATTGACTGGATAGAATAGTTACATTTGTGAAGGTGACAAGGATAAACACAATAAGCAAACCAGATCCAAGTCTCTGATTCTTTTATTTGGCTCATATCTAGGCAACCAGAGTCATGCACTAATCTAATGAGGTGACTTAACTCCTTTGGGGAGGGTGGGTGAGGCGTGGGTGGAGAGATGCGAGTGTTGGATATGAGACAATGACAGAAGGTAGAGAATTGTGAAAGCTGGGTGATGGATACATGGAAGTTCATCACAAACTTCTATTTATTTAATATATGTTTGAAAATTTCCAAAATAAGAAATAGCTTAGTGTGGCAAGTTGCTAACCAACTTTGCAAAAAGACTCACATGGTCTTCCATGAGCTTTTTATCTTAAAAATAATTTTTTTGAAGAGTTATTTACTTACCTGATAGATCAAGATCGAGGAGAGAGACAGAGGGAGACACTTAAGCAGACTTGGTGCTGATCGAGGAGCCTGATCCCATGACCCTGGGATCATGACCTGAGCTGAAATCAAGAACTAGGATCTCAGGGTCCTGGGATTGAGCCTGGCTTTGGGCTCTCTGCTCAGCAGGGAGTCTGCTTCCTCCCTCTCCGAATCCCCACCTTGCTTGTGATCTCTGTCTGTCAAATAAATAAATAAATAAATAAAGATCACTTAAAAAATAGTACAAGTTAATAGTTTTTTTAAAAAAATATTTACAGAGTTTTGCAACTATCACCATGGATGATTTTATTAAGTTTTGTTTGTTTATTTTATTTTATTATTTTTTAAAATATAAGCTCTGTATTCATTTTGGGGCTTGAACTCACAACCTGGAGATCAAGAGTTGCATGATCCACTGACGGAGCCAGCCAGGCACCCCCACCACAGTTACTTTAAAATTTTTTTCATCACCCCAAATAGAAATTGCCCATAGCAGTCACTTCCTTTCTCCCTAACCCCCTCAACTTCTGGCAACTACTACTCTGCTTTCTGTCTCTCTGTATTTACCTATCATGGACATTTCATACAAGAGGAACCAACAATATGTGATCTTCTGTGACTGGCTTCTTTCACTTAGCATCATTTTTTTTTTTAAAGATTTTATTTATTTACTTGACATACAGAGGTCACAAGTAGGCAGAGAGGCAGGCAGAGAGAGAGGGGGAAGCAGGCTCCCCGCTGAGCAGAGAGCCTATGTGGGGCTCAATCCCAGGACCCTGAGACCATGACCCGAGCTGAAGGCAGAGGCCCCAACCCACTGAGCCGCCCAGGAGCCCCTCACTTAGCATCATTTATTTCAAGGTACATCCCATGTTGCAGCATGTATCAGTCCCTCATTCCTATTTTGGCTAAATAATCTGTTGTATAGATAAACCACATGAAAAAATATTTTATTTGTTTGTCAGAGAAAGAGAGCATAAGCAGGGGGAGTAGCAGGCAGAGGGAGAAGCAGGCTCCCTGCTGAGCAAGAGCCTGAGGACTCTGGGACCATGACCTGAGCCAAAGGCAGAGGCTCCACCACTGAGCTACCCAGGCATCCTGATAAACCACATTTGCTTAAAAGATTTTATTTATTTATTTATTTATTTATTTGAGAAAGAGAGCACAAGCAGGAGGAGGGTCATAGGGAAAGGGAGAGGGACAAGCAGACTCCCTGCTGAGTGTGCCCAATGTAGGACTCAATTCCAGGACCACAAGATCACGACTTGAGCCAAAGTCAGATGCTTCACCAACTGAGCCACCTAGGCGCCCCTAGATAAACCACATTTTTAATCCATTCATCAAATAATAGATATGTATAATATTTCACTTTTTGGCTGTTATGATTATGCTGCTATGAACATCCATGTATTATGAATTGTGTAAGACTGTTGAATCACAGACCTGTACCCCTGAAACAAATAATACATTGTATGTTAATTTAAAAAATTCATGTATAAGGGGTTTTGCTGTTATTGGTCATTGTTATTGTTGTTTTGTGGGCATGTTTTTATCTCTCCTGGGTTTATACATAGGACTGGAATTGATGGGTCATATAGTTAACTCTATGTTTAGCATTTTCAGGAACCACCAGATTGTTTTCCAAAGAAGCTGTACCATTTTGCAGTCCCACCGGCAATATACTCAGGTTCCAATTTCTCCACATCCTCACAACAGTATTATCTCTTTGATTTTAGCCATCCCAGTGGGTGTGAAGTGGTATCTCTTTGTGGCTTTGATTTGCATTTCCCTGACGGCTAATGAAGTTGAGTATCTTTTCACACAATTTTTTTTTTTTTAAGATTTTATTTATTTATTTGACACAGAGAGAAATCACAAGTAGGCAGAAAGGCAGACAGGGAGAGAGAGGGAAGGGGACTCCCTGCTGAGCAGAGAGCCCCATGCTGGTGTGTGTGGGAGTGTGGGTGTCCTTCGTAGTACCCTGGGATCATGACCTGAGCAGAAGGCAGAGGCTTAACCTTCTGAGCTACCCAGGTGCCCCTTCACCTGCTTATTCTTTAACTTTGAGGCAAGCCTGCAGCTTCCTTTTCTTAGTTGGGAGAATTACAGCTTTGTTCCACCTGCAAGTTTTTATTGAGTATCTTTGTGCCTAGATCATTAGAAGAATAAATTAATACTCTTTCTCAATGGAGCTCAGCTACTGCTCCAACATGGTGAATGAAAGTCTTTCTTTGCATTTTTTTTTTCCCCAAGGAAGAAAATTCAGGAGTATATTATAAGAAGTTAAACATTAAGTACGCCAAAATGTAACCTAAAAAATTAGTATTCTTGCAGCCGAAGGAAGCGAAGTCCCTTTGTTTTATTTAATCTGACATAGTGCATATAAGTAAACCTATTAAAAAGAAACAGAACAGTCTTAGGTCCTACGAGAGGTGAGTGAATGGACATCTTCATGTCTCTTTCTTTAAATACTGGTGGATTTAAGAGGGGAGACGTAGTAAAGCAAAACCAACTGAGTGTCATCCAGTCGGGCTGAAGAAATCGATACTTTATTTTACCACCTCAATTTTCTGTGTTCACATAAAGTCAATTCCAAGGGCTCATCTGAATCCCCTCGTCGTGTCAGGATTAGGATTTGGTTATTTTGAACGTCGCTCTAAAAGGGCAGCTGGGATTTGAGAACCGTTGGTTTAAGTGTTTTCAATAAAAGCTTGTTATTAGAGCCGCGTCTTAGAGTGCGTAGCTTGCCGCTGCTCACCCGACCCTCCAGAGAGGAGACCTAAGGTCATTACCGAGTGTGAGCGGTTTGAACAGCCCGGAGGAAATCCGAGGCCCGGTTCTGACGGCTATTTAAAAAAAAAAAAAAGAAAGAAAGAAAAGAATAAAACCTTCAAACCAACCGGTGTTTTCAAATTTACCACGCCCCTTCCTGCCTTCATTGCCCTGGAAACTTGACCACCTAACCTCAAAGCTAAATCTCCAGCATACGGGTTCCTCAAGGAACGCCGACTCCTACTTCAGCGACCCAACCAAGAAACCAGTCCCTGCGGGCGCCTCCCGCCACGCCCAGGCCCGCCCATCACCGCTCTGGATGGAATGGAGTCTTCCTCCGCCTACCCGGCAGCCCAAAGGCCCCGCCCCATTCCCTCCTTTTCATTGGCTCTGGTGACCAGCCCCCAGAGCGTTGGCTTCGGATTGGCCGCCGCGGCCGCCGCTCGGCGATCTTCCCGGGGGCGCGAGGCGGGCGTGACTACGCCCCTACGTCGGGACGCTCGGTCGCCGCGGGAGGTGCCGTAATCGCCGCCCAGAAGGCAGGAGGGCGGCTGTTCGAGGAGCTGCTATGGTGCTTAGTTCCCCGGTAGAGCCGACCGAGACGCGGCGGTCGCGGCCATGAAGGTGAGGGGCCGGTGGGGCCGGGCAGTTCCTCCTCGCCTCTCCTAACTGGCCGGAGAGCCTGAAGTGCCTTCCTTTAGCCTCAGCGGTTCTCCCCGCAGGCACTCGGAGAGCTCCGCTGGGGGACGTCCCGGGCCGGCATCCGGGCCCTGACCAGCCCAGAGCGGAGATCCTGGTCTCCAGGACCTCTCCAGCTCCCACAGCGGCTCCCTTCAGCGAGCCTGAGGAGGGGGGAGAGGCCGGGCGGCCCCCCGCGCTCAAGCCTGGTGGGCCCGTCTTTGCTCTTGGCCCTTCCGCTTCCTCGGGGGCTTCAAGCAGACCCCCTGGTTCCCGCCTCAGCTCTCCATCCCTTTGCCCACAGCGTGCCCTCTCCCGCCCCGAGTCCTTGAACTAACCCAAATGTCGGGAACACTACGGGACTGTCGCAGGACGGAGACTGCAGGACGAAGGGACGAAGAGTAGTGCGGGGAGTCGTGAGGCTGGGGCTAGGCTAACAGGTTAGAAATGCCTCCGGGCGGGGAGCCCACCCTTCTGAAGGATTTCTGCGTAGGCTTGTTATTGGGGCCGTGACCTAGAGCGCTAGCAAACTAGATGTGTCTCCATCGCCACTAGGTACGCAGCAAGTAATTTGACAGCTTGAGTTCTTCAAGGTGGGTGTGAGAGCGTGGGAGCATCAGTGAGTGAGAAGTTTAAGAAAAGGGGGAAGGGGGGGGGATTCTGGCCTACTTTTGGGAGCTGATTTTCTCAACTTGATCTCGGAGTTCTAAAGAGCTCTGTGTACGACAGTCAATTCAGGTATTGATTCATCATCGGCTGAACTCAAACCAAGTGGGGTGAGTCGTCAAGTGATACTCTTTCAGACCCAGACGATTTCTTTCATCCCTGTGAAGAGGCGTGTTTGTTGCGGGTAAGGGAACTAACAGAGTGAACTGCTAGCTTAAAACTACCCTCACAGAGCCTCAGAAATTTGCTGTGGAAGATTGACAGGGAGTGCCAAGTGGCTAGAGAAATTCAGCAGATATTTTCTCGAAGAGTTCCTTTGTGTTAGTGAGAGGGAGACTTGCCGAGTTGGAGTAATTGAAAATGCGATCTCACCTTTTAGGAGTTTGCCAATCAAGAGAAGAGACTTTCTCAGGTAACCATGTTACAAAGCAGAATATGACATTAGGTATCAAAAGCAAAATGCTAAAGAGCAAAAAAGGATATTTCTGGCCTCAGTAAACAAGATTTTTGGAAATAGGAAACTTTTTGAACTGTGTGTTAAAGTACGAAGGTACTAGATATTAACATATCTAAAACTAGCTTTCTGTGCTGCAAACCATCATCTTGCTGTGTTAAGATTCAGAAACAAAACAGGGATCTTTATATATATCTTTATATGTATACACACACATATATGTATGCATATATATACATATGGCCTCAAAGAATGTCAGTATCTTGTTTAGTATTAACTTTGTGACCCATCAATGAAGTAGGTGTAGAAAGAGGAAAGTATTGACAGGTCCAGTGTTGAAATTAAAAAAATTTTTTTTGTTGTTTTAAGGATTTTATTTATTTACTTGCAGAGGGAGTCTCAGGCAGAGGCAGAAGCAGACTCCCCACGGAGCAAGGTGCCCCATGTGGGATTCCATACCAGGACCCTGGGATCATGACCTAAGCCACCCATGCATCTCCAGTGTTGAAATTTTTAATCAAGTTCTTTAAAATCAATTTATGTGGAAGACTGTGCTTTCTGAGTTGACATTTTAGAAAAAAAGTTTGGTGGTAGTTGAAAATGTAGAAAAGATAACATACTTTATGAAGCAAAAAATAGACACCAGTCTGTGCAAGAGGACTATTACGAAGATAGCTGCTTTTCATTTATGTTTTTATGGAAAGTGGATTCCTGAAATACAGGATTTGTGCTATTGTTTATTTTTTAATTTTTTTTTTTTAATTTGACAGAGAGATCACAAGTAGGCAGAGAGGCAGGTAGGCAGAGAGAGTGGGGAAGCAGGCTCCCTGCTGAGCAGAGACACCCCCCTCGCCACACCCCCCATGTGGGGCTTGATCCCAGGACCCTGGGATCACGACCTGAGCAGAAGGCAGAGGCTTTAACCCACTGAGCCACCCAGGTGCCCCTATTGTTTATTATTTAACTTTGTTTAAAATTGAAATTAATTGTGGACATGCTCATCTGTAGATTTCTGGGCAGGGTCAGTGATTCCTGATGCCATGGAAATCCTAACATGTGAAGTTCACTGAAGCAAGCACTTCTTTCAGGTGAATTAAAATTACTTTTGAGAGTTAAACAATCAGAAAATTATATCTTGGGGTGCCTGGGTGGCTCAGTGAGTTAAGCCTCTGCCTTCAGCTCAGGTCATGATCTCAGGGTTCTGGGATCAAGCTCTTCATCGGGCTCTCAGCTCAGCGGGGAGTCTGCTTCCCCCTCTCCTTCTGCCTGCCTCTCTGCCTACTTGTGATCTCTCTCAATAAAATCTTTAAAAAAAAAAAAGAAAATTACATCTTCACTCAACCCCAGGAGTAGCTGATTTTAGTATGTGTAGAATGGGTACTTACTTTCTTCCTTTAACTTGTTTGCTTACAAACTGATGTTTTGAAGTAAGTTTTGCCTCTCAAAAACTCAAGTAACTGTTTAACCTTAGAATAGCATCTAATTAATTCCCTCTAAGGGGTTTTAAAAACCCAAATTGGTGTCCTATATTGATTTAACCCTCCTTCGTGTTTTTCCATATTTATATTGAGCACACCCCTGATTGTACTAATCATGTTCATTCTTTCAAGTTCAAAATAAAAATTAAGGAGAAAGAAATCTGTTGGACATAATTTCCTTGGCGGTGTTTTTTTGTTTGTTTGTTTTTTGTTTTTTGTTTTTCTCTGAAAGGTGGGGGAGTGGTGCTAAGGATCAGGTATACTATTTAAAAACAAAACAAAACCCAAATAAGAGGAAGGTAATATTTATGATCTCCAGAACACCTTACTCTAAAAATCCATCTATCAGTTTGGCCAAATTTCCTACCAAAAAATATGCATTTTTAAGATCAACATCTGTTTTTGCAGCCTGCTTAATGTCCAGATTGTATGAGAGAAAGAATTTACGATGTAGAATTTCCTCCTTTGTGGTATATGGTCTGATTATTTGGTAATGTAAAAGGTAGAGTTTCTTGCAAATTTTATTTCAGTTGAGGCAGCAGTTTCAATAAGAGATGCTTTCACATTTTTTTTTTTTTAAGATTTTATTTATTTATCAGAGAGAGAGATGGGGAGAGAGCGAGCACAGGCAGACAGAATGGCAGGCAGAGGCAGAGGGAGAAGCAGGCTCCCTGCTGAGCAAGGAGCCCGATGTGGGACTCGATCCCAGGACGCTGGGATCATGACCTGAGCCGAAGGCAGCTGCTTAACCAACTGAGCCACTCAGGCGTCCCTGCTTTCACATTTTAAGGAGCATATTCTTCTCAAGTGGCTGTAAATAGGGACACTTGGGTGGCTCAGTCATTAAGCGCCTGCCTTCAGCTCAGGTCATGATCCCAGGGTCCTGGGATTGAGCCCCCACATGAGGCTCCCTGCTCAGCAGGAAGCCTACTTCTCCTCGTACTCCCCCTGCTTGTACTCCCTCTCTCGCTGTCTCTGTCAGATCAACAAAATCTTAAAAAAAAAAAAAAAGTGGCTCTAAATAGGTTAAATGCTTTTTATAATTATCTCAATTTCTCAACTGTTTCTTCTGCTTTGCTTTGTTTCTTTTGTTATTCCTAAGTTCTGTAGGAAAGTTTAAACTAATTGAAATTTCAACTTTATTTTTTAAAATTTATTTTTTTCTATCACTGGTGCTGAGGTTTGAAACATCTTTTCATGTTGCTTAACACAAGGACATTGACTTTTAGCAAACAAAGTTGTTTGGAATTGAAAATAACACATATGGTGAGTGAATTCTCCAAGGAAGCTTTCATTATTGGAAGAACTGAATTCCTGCCTGGTCCTAGAAGCTTCATACAACATCCAAGAAAATTAATACTCTTGAATTTGAAATTTGGAGGTTTTTCTTTAAGGTAGCTGTATACGGTATTATATTTAATTTAGAGTTATGACAAGCAACTCTTAGGAGATGGCATTATTATTATTGCTCTTTACCTATTTTTTTTTTTAAGATTTTATTTATTTATTTGACAGGAGAAATCACAAGTAGTTGGAGAGGCAGGCAGAGAGAGAGAGAGGAGGAAGCAGGCTCCCTGCTGAGCAGAGAGCCTGATGTGGGACTCGATCCCAGGACCCTGAGATCATGACCTGAGCCGAAGGCAGCGGCTTAACCCACTGAGCCACCCAGGCGCCCCTCTTTACCTATTTTAATCAAAGGAAATAACATAGGGGCACCTAGCTGGCTCAGTAGAGGATGTGACTCTTAGAGTCGTGAGTTCTCCACCCCCATATTGGGTGGAGAGCTTACTTAAAAAAAAAAGTATTAGAATATGATCATTAGTTTTCTGCTGTTTTCAAATCCATGAACTTTCTCATTGATTGTCATTTAATCTTCATGGAAACCGGCATGGCTTTTTCTTTTTTTTTTAAAGATTTTATTTATCCATTTTTGAGAGTATGGGCACACAAGCGCACAGGCAGAGGGAGCAGCAGGCAGAGAGCAGGGAGCCCAACATGGGGCTCTGTTGGAGGATCCTGGGATCATGACCTGAGGTGAAGGCAGACACTTAACCAACCAATTGAGCCACCCAGGTTCCCCAGCATGGCTTTTCTTATTCATTCTAGTTTGCCTGGTTATTATAATATTTGGTGGAATTATTAAAAGGGATCACATCCTGATGTGGTTTAGAATAGGATTCAAAACTTGTAGCAAACTTTTAAAAATTGAGCGTTTTGGAATTATCCCCCCCCCCCATAGGGATTCTAAAAGCACCTGGGTGGCTCAGTGGGTTAAGCCTCTGCCTTCAGCTCAGGTCATGATCTCAGGGTCCTGGGATCGAGCCCCTCATTGAGCAGGGAGCCTGTTCCCCACTCTCTGCCTGCTTCTCTGCCTACTTGTGATCGCTGTCTCTGTGTCAAATAAATAAATAAAATCTTAAAAAATAAAGCACATTAGATCACACACAAACACACACACCTACACAAAAAGATGGTTGAACCTTGAGGCCATTTGAAAACTGGCACTGTGCCAGAGTGATGCTTGGTTATCATTCTTGCAAAGAAACAACACATTTTCTCTTGGTTTTGTTGACTAAGATGGTGATTCAGAATGGACTTATGTTGTGTGAATCTGACCGAGGAATCTGAGAGAGTGCTTGTAATATTGGTGGTGTATCATGGAAACAAATGTCACAGCAGTGGAAACTCAGTCCCACTCGCACGCAAATTGTTTAGGCTTGTGAATATATTCCCCTTCCCTCCTTTATATTCCTGCAGAGGGGAGAGACTTTCTGATTCATCCTCTAGGAAGAAACAATATAGGACAAACACTTTCAGCCTTTATGCTATCAGAGAAAGAAGAGAAATATGTTGGTGAGTGTTAGTATAGGAGCCAAACAGCACTTTCTGGGACCTACTCAGGTCTGTCTTCCTATGGGGTGATAGCATTCTGGTCAACTCCATGCTAAGCTTCTGTTGGTCAGTTTTGCTGGTTACTGGTCTGTTATCAGGACTGATGGGCTGTAGAGCTAAAGGTATGCTTTTACATTTAAACTACTGTTTGCATTATTTCTTAATTAGTTTCAAACTGGGAGTACAAAAAAAGGTAGTTACTGCCCCCCTATGATCTTGGTGCACTGGCTTTGGAAAAAACACAAGAACTGGCATTGGATCCCAGAATAACTTGAGGACATCTAGGTGTCTGGGCCAGACTGGACAGGAAGCTTTAGAATTTGATTTTTTACCATGGGCCATGTATGCTTTTAATGTGATACCTTGTTCTGACTAATACAAGCCAGGCAGGCCATGTCCCGTAATTTTGGCCTATGGTGGTATGTAGGAAATTAGATTATGAAAATCCATTTATTTTTCACTAGTCATTGGTGGATAGAAAATAAACTGCCAACCACTAAGTTCTCTGAGTTAGTTTTGTGCCAGGCATAGGTAGATGGTTGCCTTATTCAGTTATTCTCCATTTTTGAACTACATTTATGGTCCAGGAAGGAAACGTAGCCATCTTTACAGATTGTTCTTTCCAATCTCTTAGATTCATGTGGTTTAGCCCGTCAAGTCCTGCTGTCAGCCATGGTTCCAAGTAGGATTTAGAATTGTTAGTCACATAAGCCCAGATCATTACTGTAGTTTTTAGAGATCCAAACTTTGGCTTTGGATCACTCATGGAAAGGGTGTAGCTTTTTTTTTTTTAATCACACAAAGGTCACCATACCTTGCGCTTGGAATCAGGGCAGGGCAACAACTCAATTTACTACAAATTTAGAAGCCAAAGGGCAGTGCCTTCTGCACTGTCTAAGGAATTAGGTTTGCCCAGAAAATCTAGGAGGAAATGGAATAGTTTGGAAAGTGTTTCAATCTTACCATCAGAAGGTGAGCAGAGAGTGAGTAAAAGACAAAAGAAGGGAATGCAGGCTGCTTAAACTGGTGGAAGGTCTTAAAGCATGGGAAAGACAGAGGGAAGGAACCTGAACCCGGGTCTCTAAAACTTTTAAAGGGAAGATGCAAAAGGGGAAAAGCTTTTTGGCTATTACCTTACAAGATCTGGTAACTGGGCTCCAAGGAAATAGAGGCAGAGTCAGGAGCTCAGAGGATCAGCTGGCAGGTTCCCTCTCCACACCCCCTTGAAGATCCCACATTCAGTAAACTTTTGGGTCAGTGCTCTCTGAAATAGTTTCCTAATTGCTTTAATAGATTCTGTCACTTGAAATTTGGGACTGTCATGTCAAGTAGTAACAAAATTTGGACAGTTGAGAAGGGAAAGATTGGTATAGGACACTTCAAGCATTCTTTTTAAGTGAATGTGAAGGTGATGGTTGTGAGGTAGGGATACCTGTGCCCTGAGGGGACATGCAGAAAACATTTAGGAAATTGGGACTTGACAGGGAAGTGCTAGAAGATGAAACCTACTAAAGGGGTGGCAGGGAGATGGAGCCCAACCAGACCTGGCGAGAGCCCTCTTGTGAGTGGATTCTTCAACTTGGAGATGAAGGACAAAAATAGTTTGAATGATGGTGGGTTTTGTCCCAGAAATCACTGTCTTTCCTAGGATCAGAGATATCACACAAAACATGTAGAGGAATAAGTTAGGAAATAAAAAGTTAAGGCCCGAAAGCCAAGAGTAAATAAAATGAGGGAATAAATGAAAAATGAAGGAAGGTACCAATTTCAGCAAAAGTTCCAGGCTAATATGTGGAAAGGAACTAATTTAAGCAAAAGTTCCAGGCCAATATGTGGAAAGGAACTAATTTAAGAAACCATGAGATGGTTAGAAACTCAGCCAAACCTTTCTTTTCTTTCCTTCTTTTTTTTTTTTTTTTTTTAAAGATTTTATTTTATTTAGTTGACAGAGATCACAAGTAGGCAGAGAGGGAGGCAGAGAGAGAGGAGGAAGCAGGCTCCCTGCTGAGCAGAGAGCCGGATGCGGGGCTCAGTCCCAGGACCCTGGGATCATAACCTGAGCTGAAGGCAGAGGCTTTAATGCACTGAGCCACCCAGGTGCCCACAGCCAAGCCTTTCTGAAGGGATTAGGGGAGACTATAGAGGGAGAAGCATCACTGGAGACATGACCCACTCCTATGGGGAAAAATTGTCGACAGGTTGTGGGGAGCGTTTGGCTAACGTCTTGCTCCTGGAACTATAAGAGGAACAGGAAGTAACCACAGCCCCTTCTAATCGGCATTCTGCTGAGTGATCTTCAGCTAAAACCATGTAGGCAGGAAGAGGGCACCTAAACCGAGCGGTTGTTCACCCTTTAACCTTCACTGTAATACAAATCACTTGCGGAACTTTAAAAAAAAATTCTGGGGACACCCAACTGGCACACTCTGTGGAGTATGTGGACTCTTGGTCTCGGGATTGTGAGTTTGAGCCCCATGTTGGGGGTGGCAATCCCTTAAAAAAAAAAAAAAATCTGATGCCTCAGGCTATATACCCCAGACCAGTTAGGTCAGTGTATCTGGGGTGGGACCCAGGCATCAGGATTTCTTAAGGCTCCCTTGTTGAGGCCAACCATGACTTTGTGAGCCACTTCACAGGCCTGTGTAATTTCCTATCAAGAGACCTTGACAGAAGCTGCTGTGGTACCTGAAAATACTTGCTCCCAAGCAGTCGGGAAGGCTCAAATCACCAAAGAAATCACTTTCATTTTAGCCCTGGGTTGCCAGAAAACAAGGGGCTTAGCAGGGAATGGAATGGATTTTTTAAAATATGCTGGATGTGGGGGGCGCCTGGGTGGCTCAGTGGGTTAAGCCACTGCCTTCGGCTCAGGTCATGATCCCAGGGTCCTGGGATCGAGCCCCGCATCAGGCTCTCTGCTCAGCAGGGAGCCTGCTTCCTCCTCTCTCTCTCTGCCTGCCTCTCTGCCTACTTGTGATCTCTCTCTGTCAAATAAATAAATAAATTCTTTAAAAAAAAATAAATAAAAATAAAATATGCTGGATGTGAAAGAAAGGTACTTCAAATAAAACTAGTGACTGGAGCTTCCACGATTTCAAATTTCTGAACTTAGAAGAAGACTGGGGTGTTGCAAACGCTATCATTAGAGGGTAACAGTACACATACGTAGGTTTACCCGTGAGTGTGATGTTGAGTATTTTCATGTTGGGAGATTGTGTCTAAGTTCACAGATCTCATGAAGCTGAGACCTAGGTCTTTTCATATGTTTCCTCTTTCCCTTTGCTATGGTCTTTGGCTGAGTTATGCCAAATATTAGGTTGTAGCAACATGTTTTTGCCTGGGACAGCACTTTAGGAGTTGGCTTGAGCTTTGTTTTTTATTTTGTAATGAGATGCCCGAAAGAAGGTAGGAGTGTTCCTTGTCACTGTTTTTCCTTTCACTGTTTTCACTTCCTCTCCTTCTGAAGAGGAAATTCTCTCCCCTTTATAGAAACAAGGAATGGGATGAAATTGGGACTCTCCAGTATTGATGCCTGTATAGAGATTTTACCTGTTTTCCCAAAATAAATCCTCCTTTTCCCTTTACTAGAGCTGTGAATATTTTCAGCTTAGAATTTTAATGATTATACTCATTAATAGAGTTTGAAAATGTGTATTCTTCCTTAACTCTCATTGGAAAACTGCTTTCTGGTAGAACGAGCTGTGACAGTGCTGCTTGTAAGTATCATTTGAGATTTCTTGCCTGCTGGGCCAGAATCCTTTTTACCTGTAATACTTTCTCGACTAGTCACAATTGGATCTTTCTAGGCGGCATGCAAAATTTGATGTTACATTACCGTAAAAAGGTAATGCAAAGAAACCTGTTAGACAGTTCTTATTAGTCATGGTGATCGAGCTAGATGTTGTAGAAGAAGGGAGTTGTATTCACAAGGAACTTGCAGGTGAGTCCGGGAGGCAGCATCACTGGGAATCAGAAAGGAGATAAAAGCCAACACAGCTTTAGTAGTGTTAGTTTAGGTAGTGCTAGTCCTACCTAGATCAGCAGGAAGCCGAAGCGCACCAAAACTGCACCAAAAACTGCTACTTTAAACTAGAATGAAGAAGAGTTTATTCCAGTGGTAGTTTCTGCAGTTGAGGTGTTTTCACCCCCAAAAATGATATGTATAAGTTGAATCCCCCCCACAATGGCAAACTTGAAAACCATTTTTTTTTTTTAAATTCTAGTATAATTAACAGTGTTATATTAGTTAGTTTCAGGTGTACTGCAAATTGAATTTTTATTTTATTCTTTAAAGATTTTATTTATTTGACTGAGTGAGAGAGTGTGAACACAAGTCAGGGCTGGGGGGATGGGCAGAAGGAGAGGGAGAAGCAGGCTCCGACCTGAGCAAGGAGTCTGATTTGGAGAGGGCTCGATCCCAGGACCCCGAGATCATGACCTGAGCCAAGGCAGATGCTTAACCAACTGAGCCACCTAGGTGCCCCACAAATTGAATTTGTAAAAACATTTTCAGTTTTAAGAGCTCACCCTTTTTTTTTTTATATTTTTAAGTAATCTCTGTGTCTAATGTGGGGCTCGAACTTATGACCCTGAGATCCAGAGTCACATATTTCCACTGATTGAGTCAGTCAGGCCTTCCAGCAGCTCATCGTTTAAAGTTCTGAGGATGAATCTTTTGCTAAAAGAACACTTAAAAAAAAAAAAAAGATTTTATTTATTTATTTGACAGGAGAGAAGGGGAGAGAGAGAGCACAAGCAGGCGGAGAGGGAGAGGGAGAAGCAAGCTCCCGGCTGAGCAGGGAGCCTGACTCGGGGCTCGATCCCAGGACCCTGGGGACCATGACCAGAACCGAAGGCAGATGCCCAATGACTGAGCCACCCAGGCGCCCCTAAAAGAACACTTTTAAAAAAATTAATTTTAAAAGTTTTTATTGAAGTGTAGTCGACATACAGCATTACCTTAGCTTCAGGTGTGTAATGTAATGACTCGACACCTCTGTACGTTATGTGCTCACCGCAAAGAAGAACACCCACTTTAAACGAACTTAATCTGGATTTTCATGCTTTTATGTTTAAACATCATGTCTCTAGAGTCTGAGGTATATATTTATTTAGAGGTGCGAACTATTAATTATAATTTAACCTGACTTTTAAAGGCATCACTGTTTCTCTAGAATTATAGGGTACGAAGCTATGTAATACTCAAGTCAGTGACCCTGAGACTTGAGACAGTTTGAACCCTGTATTGTGGTTTCTTATTGCTTTACCTTCTCCTTCCCCTATATTTAATATAGCATTATGTGTGGGAAGTAGCAAGAATAGCATGAGTCTTCTATAGCATTCTGAATAGCCCTTAAAGGTTGTTTTTTAAAAAAAGTTTCTGAAGAACTTGTTGGACAAAGTAAATGTTTGATAGAGTTAGATAATGAAGTATGGAACTATGTTGCCATTTTAACTAAATCACATCTCACCTACCTGGACTTCATTACCTATCGCATAATCTAGAGTCTAGAATGTGTTTAAGAATCAGGACAAGGAGTAAAAGCTCACTAGTTCCAAACACTATAGCTCTTATACCTTCGCATGGGAAAGTGCCTTGAGTGCTCACTGAAAATACATTTTCATATGTACTTCTGACCAGCTTGGTTATCCGGTTGCTGAGTCTGCAGTAAAAAAGGAAACTGGTTGCTGGAGGTGAGTATAAGGTGAGCAGTGGTGAGAGACAGGAGGCAAGAGACAAGAGAAAAACAAAGGCAGTACACTAATTTCCAGTCATTTAGTGGGGTGACAAATAGCCCTTACGCCCTGGAAGGTCATTACTGTTACCCAGTCATCAGAAATTATGTTTAGTATTTTCAGTTTGAAAAGATAGGATCACTGCTTTTTAAAAATAGTTTTTTAACATCAAAGTAATGTATTTATAAAGATCTTGGGCGGTAGAGAAAAACTCAAGAAAATAGATTTTATAGGGGCACCTGGGTGGCTCAGTGGGTTAAAGAAAATAGATTTATAAGAGTTATATTAAACCCTAGAGCTTCAGTGCACATTTTGATGTTTTCCCAGTCACTTTTTCAAAATTAAATTTATATGTGCCATAGTTTATTATGCATGGCTAAAAATGAGAGGACAGACGTTTAATGAAATTAAGTAATTTGAATTTATATTCTGTTTGCTAAGTGATAGCTGGGAAAATCTCCCTTAACCTGTAGGACGGTGCTATCTAGTACAGTGATCACCACCAGGTAAAGATTGCCAGGTAGAGTACAGGGTGCTCAGTCAAGTTTGAATTTCAGATAAACAGCAAACAGCTGTGCTGGTGTGTGCATATCCCGCATGTTGCACAGCCTGTATTGCTGTCCAGTTATTTTTCTCTGTGTGCATGTATCTCTGTTTCAGTGTTATGTGGATTTTTTTTTTTTTTACAAAATTGGGTTCATATTGTATCTTTTCCTTTTACTTAATGATGTCACAGGTTTCCCCATTTCCAAATACTCTACGAAAAACCAGAAATTACCTTTCCAAAGAGCTTAAAATTTTAGTGCTTCAAAGAATAATCTCAAAACCACAGTGAGATATCCTCTCACACCTATTAGAATGGCTATTATAAAAAAGACAGGAAATAATACGTGTTGGCGAGGCTGTGGAGGAATGGGAACCCTTGTGCACTGTTGGTGGGAATGTAAATTGGTGTAGCCACTGTGGAAAACAGTATGGAGGGTCCTTGAAAAATTGAAAATGGAACTACCATAACCCAACCATTCCATTGGGGTATTTATTTGAAGAATATGAAAACACTGACTCAAAAAGATCTATGCATTCCCTACGTCCACTGCAGCATTATTCACTATAATCAAGATAGGAAAACCCAAGTGTCCCTTGGTGGATGAACGGATAAAAAAGAGGGCGTCGGTGCATGTAACGGAATACTACCCAGCCTTCAAAAAGGAGGAAATCTTGCCATTTGTAGCAACACAGGTGGACCTTGAGGGAATGATGCCAAGTGAAACAAGTCAGGCAAAGAGGGAAGAATACTACATGATCTTACTAATATGTGGAATTTAAAAAACAAACGAAGAAAGTCATAAAGCAGATTGCTGGTTACCAGAAGGGAAAGGGATAAGAGGAGGGTAAAATGGCTGAAGGGGCTCAGCCGTATGGTGACGGGTGAGAATTAGACTTGTGATCACCTCGTAGTGTATACGAATGTTGAATTATAATGGACACCTAAAATTCATGAACCAGTTTCATTCCTTAGAAGGATAATCTCAGTTATTTAGGGCAAATGTATTTCTCCAGATCGGCATTCCCTGAGTTCCCAGAGAGCCCAGGTTCCACTCAGGTTTAAATTGTGGTCTTGTGTTCCTTTCCAGGCGGGTGCCACATCTATGTGGGCTTCATGCTGTGGACTGCTGAATGAAGTCATGGGCACAGGAGCTGTCAGAGGCCAGCAGTCAGGATTTGCAGGAGGCACTGGTCCATTCAGATTTGCACCAAACTCTGATTTTTCCGCTTACCCACCAGCATCTACGGAAGGGCCCAATATAGTTTGCAAAGCCTGTGGACTTTCATTTTCAGTCTTTAGAAAGAAGGTAAGTTGGATGAAATGTTATATACAAAAGACATATTACTTAATTATATGTTGAATGCTAACGAATCATTTCTTTTCATTAAAATTACCAAAAATCGTTATTAACCATTTCCCATTCAGAAAAGTACTTAACTGGGGGTGCCTGGGTGTTCAGTCAGTTAGTTAGGTGTCTGCTTTTGGCTTGGGTCATTATCTCCAGGGTCCTGGGATCGAGCCCCACATTGGGCTTCCTGCTCAGCGGTGAGTCTGCATCTCTGTCTCCCTCTGCCCTTACCCCCCCACACACTCATGTTCTTTTTCTCTCTCAAATACATAAATAGTATCCTTAACAAAAAAAAAAGTACTCTGTTGAAGGGACTATATTACTGCTCAAATGTTCTGACTGTGTTTCACATGTTGCTCAGGCCTCTTGTCTTCTGAGCTCTGTATACTTTGATTCTTCCTGATGATGCTTATGTTTTGGAACAAGAGATTTAACTAGTCTGCAGTTTTGTTCAGAGATGATTTATTATAACTGACCTCAGGTTTCAAGAAATGTATCCCACCAACATTTTTTTTTTTTTTAGGGAGAGAGTGAGTGAGAGAGAGCATGAGAGGGGAAAGGGTCAGAGAGAGAAGCAGGCTCCCCACTGAGCAGGGGGACCTGATACCCGGACTCCAGGATCGTGACCTGAGCTGAAGGCAGTTGCTTAATCAACTGAGCCACTCAGGTGCTTCCCTACCCACATTCTCTCTCTCTTTTTTTTTTTTTTTTTAAAGATTGTATTTATTTGACAGAGCACAAACATGGGGAGTGACAGGCAGAGGGAGAAGCAGGCTCCCTGCTGAGCAAGGAGCCCAAGACTCCATCCCAGGACCGATCCCAGGATCCTGGGATCATGACCTGAGCTGAAGGCAGACTCTCAACCAGCTGAGTCACCCAGGCGCCCCCTACCCACATGCGTAACCGGAAGTGAAGAAATTAGTGAAAGACAACCACTGTGTAGGGATTCAGCATAAAACACTTGGGCTAAAACAGTTATTTTCTCTAAGAAAGTCATTTTTTCTGAGATCCAGTCTCAGAAAATTACGAGGCTGTCTCACAGTCTTTGATTGTCAGTTCAGTCCTCCTGAGTACGGCAGGAACAAGGTGTTCGCGTGTGGGAACGATGCGGCGATCAGAAAGGACCACAGCTTAGTGTCATCTTCGAGCTTTACGAGCGCTGTGGCTCTGAGCGTGGTGAAGGCTCAGTTGGATACAGATGACTGTACTAGTGAGATCCTCTGTTTGCTTTGAATGACCTTGAGAGATAATTTGCCCTTCTCTTTCCCTCTGTGGTCTCCCTGCCCCCCCCCACCCCAGCTTCAGCTTCTCTTTCAGTGGGGAAAGTGACATAGGAAAAGAGTAGGAAGAGTTTGTGGTTGTACTTTCTGCTCCACGTGGTTCAAGTCTTCTCTGTTCTGCTAATTACATGTTTGCGCCAAGGGGTGGAAAGGTTTTAATTCACTAACACAAGAGTGTATGTTTTTCTTAAAGGGCTGTATTTGAACTTCTGTGCATCCAAACTGCTTCAGCAGCGCGTGTTATGATTTTCGTGGCTTTTGGAACACGAAGGTGGCTCTGAGAGTAGCCAGGGGCCCTGGGAGACTTCATAAGTTAGAAACTAAAATTGAATTTCAGTAGAAGGCAAAAAGAACACTAGTGCTTTCACAGTGGCCTGCGTCTGGCTATCATTAGCTGCTGCTTTTCTTTCTGTTTTCTTTAGCATGTGTGTTGTGACTGCAAGAAGGATTTTTGCTCCGTTTGTTCAGTCTTACAAGAAAATCTCCGTAGATGTTCCACGTGTCACTTACTACAAGAGACGGCCTTTCAGCGCCCTCAGTTAATGCGACTAAAAGTCAAGGATCTCCGGCAGTATCTCATTCTTCGAAACATCCCAATCGATACCTGTCGAGAGAAAGAAGACTTGGTAGATTTGGTTCTCTGCCACCACGGCCTGGGCTCTGAGGATGACCTGGACACGAGCAGCCTGAATTCCTCACGGTCCCAGACTTCTAGCTTTTTTACACATTCATTTTTTTCAAACTATACAGCCCCTTCTGCTACCATGTCTTCATTTCAGGGAGACCTTCTGGGTGGAGACCGGACCTTAGGATCTGGGGCACTGGCACAGGTATGAGGGTATAATTATGTCAAGGGCCTGACACTGCTCGTTGGCCATATAGGGTGGGACCTTTAGGGCTTCAGAAACCCCTTGGGAGCAGAGGTACCACACGCTGCTGCACACTGTGCGTGCAGGCTCTCCCGCTGTGAGTCTCTGAGCCGAGGTGCTGGGTAGCCCCAAAGTCAGCTGTCTGAAGCTCATCGGTCTCTTGACTCTAGTTACTTCAGTTTCCTCCTAAGTGAAATACTAACTGCTGAAGGAATGACTGTGAAAAGTAGCGTATAAATGTTTGCAAGATTATTTGTCCGTGACCGTGGACACAATAGTGTAAGTAAACCTAATGCCCAGTTGGCTTGCTACAGTAAAATTGTTCCAACTTAGATAATGGGAAAAAGCCATCTGAATTCATCAGAGTGTGATTATCTACTAATTTCAAAGAAATGCCAGGGCAGAATATTGTCCCCGTGCATCAGGGCATCCTGATTGAATAACACACAAGGGCTTGTAATTAATAATTCAGTTTGTATGTATGAATGATTCTGAAATGCCGAATGGATTTTTTTGAACAATTCTCTTCACATTTAATTCTCTTCCCTGAAGAAAGATGTTAAAAGCAGAGGGGAAATCTCGTTGCTTTCCAAATAGTCATAAATTAGAGAAGTTCAGCCTGGGAGTTATATTATTTTCCCAAATGAGATCTGGCATCACAGCCTTGCAAACACAAGACACATCTGACCTTGGTGCCACTTTTGGGTAGATGACCGTGCTTGGAAGGTCGGGGTCTTTGGGTGCTGCAACATGGTGCTTCAGACCCAGTGCGGTGGAATATTGGAAATTGGGAACTGACCTAAACTATTGTAGAGCTCCGGTCAAAGTCTGAAGAGAAGGATATGGAAGAAGGTACATAACCCAAGTTGAAGGTCTTTCTGTGCTTCATGAAAAAGAACACCTCCGATTGTTGAGGAATTGCTAAGAACTAGAACTAGCATCAGCCATCAGCGAGAGGTCTAGAAAGCCTTCTTTGGAATCGGAACGTCTGGGTGCATTGTAGTAGGATTGGTGTCTTTCAGATCGAGTGGGCTGAACTTAGAGCTTTAGCTTCTGTCAGTATCTTCGAGGCTCTGGGTAGACCAGCCTCGCGTAGGGCTCTCGATGACGAAGCAGGGCAGCTGTATACACTGACGGCTTTGGTGTTTCACGATGGGGCCTTTCTCAGGGAGTTAATACTCTGGTCAGGTTTCACACACACACAGGAATTTGGCTTCTGTGATAACTTCACGGAAGGTAAGTTGTTGATGAAACCATGTGGCGCCCAGCTCTTTGGGAGGAGCAGCAGTGCTCCAGGTCCAAGGTCATCATGGAGTACGCCAGGTGCTGGGGTCATTCTTGGGGAGGATCTGGGGGAAGGGTCTTTCTCCAGTGTTGAATATTGACAAACAGGATGAATCCTGTTAGGAAAATAGGATTCCTGACCTAATCCAATCGATATGTGTAGGTACAAAATGAAATCGCTTCAGCAAACACCGAAGAGGAGGATGAAGAAGATGAGGATGAAGATGATGAGGAGGAGGATGAGGACGAAGAAAACTTGGAGGAGCAGGTGAGTGCGCCTGTAAAGTTCGCTTTCTTGACACGCCAGCCGGGCAGGCAGGGAAAGTGCCTATGTGGACTCTTGCTAGATTAGCCCGGGCTGTTTTCTTCTGGTTTGAATGTAGCCTGATAGAGACGGCGCTTGAAGAACTGATGAGTCTGGGAAGAGTGTCCAGTGGCGACGGGAGGGTGAGGGAAGCGTGCGGTTGCCCTCGCTGCGCAAGGTCTGGTTTGCGGGAGCGGAGCTGATGGAAGCCCTCTGTGATCGCAGACGCCTGGGCTCTCTAAGAAGCGAGTAAGAGCTTCGCTGTCTGACCTGTCAAGCCTTGAAGATGTAGAAGGAATGAGCGTGCGCCAGCTGAAGGAAATCCTGGCTCGGAATTTTGTCAACTACTCTGGCTGTTGTGAAAAATGGGAGCTGGTGGAGAAAGTCAACCGGTTATACAAAGAGAATGAAGAAAACCAAAAGTCATGTAGGTTTCCTTTTTCTTTCTTCCCCCTATACTTCTTCAGAGTTTTACAAATTGAACTGTTTCGGTCACAGTGAAGTCACTCACATTTTTTGAGAAAATTACCTATCCTTTTATTGAATGAATTGGACGTCTGAATCGGTCGCTGTTAGGTAGTAGGTTTATTATGTGATGTTGGCTCTCAGACCGCCATTGCCACGTGAGTTAGGTCATCATCTGTTCAGTCTGGTTTTCTTGGCCATAATTTGTTAGAACCCTAATGAAATTCCTTGTCTCTGTAAAAATGCATACTTTCCTGCTAATTCTTCTGGCAGGCCAATACTTAGGTTCTCTCAATTGTAGCTTTTAAATCCTCACTGGAAAAAAACATTCCCTAGAGGCAAAGAAATGAAGTAGTTCTTAGCATCCGGTATTAGGTATTAGGTTTCTGTGTGAGTTGGGGAAGCTGAGGTTAAGAATTCCTGATCTACGTATTGATGAGGCATGGAGCAGAAGTCCTTAGGGCCAAACCATAGAGCGTTTATAGGCAAGAAAAAAAGATTTCAGTGGTGTTCAGACTGACAAATATGTTCCTATCTATTTTGTTTGTTTGTTTTGAGAGAGAAGGAGCAGGGCGAGGGGTAAAGGGAGAGGGAAAAACAGACTCCCTGCTGAGCAGGAAGCCCCACGTGGGTAGATTCCAGGCCCCAGGATCACGGCCTGCATCAAGACACTCAACCGACTGAGCCACCCAGGTGCCCTATTATGTTACTATCTAAACAGTTCTCCCATCATTAACTTTTTTTTTTTTTTAAGATTTTATTTATTTATTTGACAGAGAGAGATCACAAGTAGGCAGAGAGGCAGGCAGAGAGAGAGAGAGAGAGAGGAGGAAGCAGGCTCCCTGCCAGCAGAGAGCCCGATGCGGGCCTCGATCCCAGGACCCTGAGATCATGACCCGAGCTGGAGGCAGCGGCTTAACCCACTCAGCCACCCAGGCGCCCCCATCATTAACTTTTATCACCTTGAGGGTTTTTTTTTTTCCCTTCAAATCTGATTATAATACAGCAATTATTGATAAACACTTATGTCCAGAATATGCAGGAAGTATTTTGGCATATCCATTTCTAAGAGGATACCACAAGGGTAGACACAGGAATCTTAATCCTCGGAGCCTTTCCAGGCTGTGGCTGGGAAACGGTGTTCTGGCGGTGAGGGGAGAGGCCCGTTTGCTTAGTAAGCGTAGAGTGTGTACAACTGTGTGGGGCGCGCACTGGTTGTGCATGGCCGTTCCCACCCTCCGGGGGTTTATGGTAGAGGCGGCCAAGACACGCACGTTTGCCAAAGTGCCTTTTTCAGTTACTTCACTGCTTACTCTGTCCCGGGTCCAGTCTCCAGGCCTGTGGAAAACTCCTTTTGTTTTGATCACAGCTGGAATCTTCCCTAGTTTGACTGGCTTCGGGCACTTCTGGTGTGATTCACCCCAGTAGCCTTTCCTAATAGCCTTGACAGACCCTGGCTCCTCTGCTTTCTGCTCAGAGCTTGTAAGAGTTGGAAGGAAACTTCCATGCAGGAGAGGAGACCACAGCTTAGACTCTGGTTTTACTCAGGAGCCCTCCCGTGTCTTCTCTCCTGGCCCATCCGTTGTCTTACCCCTTGAATTCTTTCTCCCCAGTCGCCGGTTTGTAAGAACGTCTGGACATGGCATTGTTATTTCTCTTAAATTCAGAGACCGTTGGCCCGTCAGGGTTGAATTTCTGTTCTTTCTGAAATCATGACATTCCCATCAGTCCCCTCTACCACCTGTAGAAAGGGACGCCTCCATGTCTGTAGCTCTAGGACCAAACCTCAGGCCGACATAAACTCTTGAAACTCCTTCAGCACCTTTCTTATTCAGAGCTTGGATCTTTTTAGAACCTAAATCTGGGCCACAGAGCCAGGATGGCCTATCTGCTTACAGTTAGGCAGACTTCAGCTGGCTTCTGAGATCCTTCTAAACTTTCCCCCAAGTACAGGCTACTTGATGTATGACTCTTCAGAACTTTCCTGTCAGTGTAGAGATGAAGCTCTGAAAACTGACTTTTCCCGAGGCCACACAGTTGGGTTGGAAATTCCATTCGTGTGCTCTGAGGCCCAGGTATAGGACAGCCTTGGGTTTCTTCATTTGCACTTACAGAAGTAATCTCTCCTTATCATGTAAACTTTGAGTTACAGCTATAAAATAGAAGTAAGTAGCTAACATTTGTTGGGCCTTTCCTACCTGGCTATAAGCTAAGCATTTCTCATTTCTTCTTCATAAAACTTCATGAAGTGTGGGCATCCTTATCACTGCCATTTCTAGTGGAGGGACCAGAAGTGCGGAGAAGCTGGGTTAAGTCTCCTACAGCCCCGGGCTCTGCGGGGCTTAGCGCCCGCCAGGCAGTGCGGTGCCCGCAGCCCAGCTCTCTGTTGCCTTTCAGATGGCGAGCGGCTGCAGCTGCAGGATGAGGAAGATGACCGCCTCTGCCGCATCTGTATGGACGCCGTCATCGACTGCGTCCTGCTCGAGTGCGGGCATATGGTCACCTGCACCAAGTGCGGCAAGCGCATGAGCGAGTGTCCCATCTGCCGGCAGTACGTGGTGCGCGCCGTGCACGTGTTCAAGTCCTGAAGCCCAGGCGCCTCCCAACGGCACACTCGCCCCCAAGCTCCATCCCAGACATTTCAATGTATGGAAGCGACTGGAAACTTAACTGTTCAAAGGCCGAAAACTATTTTTAAAAATTATTTTCACTACTAACTGGGGACAGAAAGCTCCCTCCTAAGTGGTGGTGACGTTGGTCTGTGCCAGCCCGTGGCCACGCCAGATTCGCAGGTCCCGCGGGGCTCCATCCCGTGTCCGTGGTCGGTGATCGCTGATGGAGTCAGACCGCTTGCGGCGTCAGCTGTTGCTCTCTTTGGAGAACAGTTACCCTGTTCTCTTATTTCTCCTTCATCCTATTTTTAACTTAAACTACTCAGATGTTTGAAACTTCTGTTCTCTTTGGGTGACGTCACTGTCCACAAGTGGCCCACATGTACACACTGAGCAGTGGCCCCTCTGAATGTTCACTTTATTAGTCATGTAGATTTTAAATGCTACTATTTGATGAATGTAAGTTTCCACATTGTTGCTATTTCTGCGTTTAAACATAACTGGGAACAACCGACATTCTGTAGTCAACTTGCCGGGGCCTTAGACTCGACATGTCCGTTTCTGTTCAGGTACAGCTTTTTAGAGCAAGGGCTGCATCTAGCTTCTTTTCGTTAGAGAAGTGTGTGTGTGTTAAATCCTTTATTAACGTGTAATCAGTTTACACTGTTTTGTATAGTGAAAGTGTATTTTCAGTGCTACCGCTAGCTAATTTGAACTTTAGGAATAAAATTAGATTTTAAGAAATGGTTTTGCTTACATTGTCCTAGTCCGTTCCTAATTCACTTGGGTACAGCACGAACGGGTGTCTGCACCTGGTCTGGCTCCCTTCTTCACAGGAGACGGGGAGCACCTTCAAAGACTTGCAGTGATCTACCTTTGCTGCTGATGTACCAGTATGCTTAACTACGGACTTGCTGTCTCCTATGACCAGGTATTATGCTGGGTGCTTTCTGCTTCTCTTTAGCATTCTGAAATCGGTTGCCTTGTTTCACAGATGGGAAACCTCTGAGAACTTAAAGAACTTGTCTAAAATCTTAGAAAGTTGCTGGGACACTTGGCCGGCTCAGTCGGAAAAGCATACGACTCTTGATCTCAGGGTCGTGAGTTGAGCCCCACGTTGGGGGTAGGGGTTTCTTAAAACTCGGGTGAATTATTTGGTATGTGACTATCTTTAAATAGAGCTATTACCCAAAAAAGTGGCAATAAAATATTTAATACTCTAAAAAGGAAGTGGCTAACATCAGAACGTGAACCTGGCTCTGACACTAATATTTTTTTAATTCTTCCACTATCACCCAGCAAAGAGAAACCAGACATAGGCTTATGCAGAACAGTTCCTAGAACATGAATGATCTGAAATCGTTTCACTTTCACATCTAACTCTAACCAGGGTGGTGTTTTGGTTGAAACCGACTATGAAATGATTCCTACGGCAGATATGTTTTTTTTAAGAAATGCCTAACTTCTCAGCCAAGTCCTGTTGGGTTTTATGTTTTTTTTTTTTTTTTAAGATTTTATTTATTCATTTGACAGAGAGAGACCACAAGCAGGCAGAGAGAGAGAGAGAGACAGAGAGAGAAGAGGAAGCAGGCTCCCTGCTGAGCAGAGAGCCCGATGTGGGACTCGATCCCAGGACCCTGGGATCATGACCTGAGCCGAAGGCAGCAGCTTAACCCACTGAGCCACCCAGGCGCCCCGGGTTTTATGTTTTTGACTGCAGTGGATAGCACAGATGCCTGTAAGTGCTCAGGATCCCCAAGTCAGTCAACAAATCTGAAGATTATAGCAAGGGAGGCAGATGTCTGCCCCAGGTGTAGGGAGAAAGTCTGCCTAGTTGTGAAGAAAAGCATGCCTTCCTGTGTCTACTGGTTTTGAGGGACACTGCATGCAAACCCAGGCCTTACGGGTATTTCAAACAACTTTCTCTCCTGTTTGCCTACAGAGCACAGGGTGGGTGCTGGCCACAGTTCATGGTAAGCAGTCTGAGCGGATCCTTACCCCACCGCAGAAACAATAAAACCCACCCCTGCTGAAGCGGTAGGAGCGCCTACCCGGTCTTTACCTCTCGTGAGACCATGAACTCCAGAAATCCAACCTTACCCACAAACTGCTAATTCGGTGGAAAGAAGTCTTCAAATCCAGGCCAGCAGGTGATAGTAAACACGGAAATAGAAGCTGAGCAGAAGATGCTGGTTTGCCTTAAGTTAGAAAATAGAGATCATTTGTACGTGGCCTCAGCTTCAAATAGCTCATTTGGTGTTTCCTCTTCCATTTATAGAGGTTGTTTCAGGTATTTGTTTTTAGCAAGAGAACGAAAACTCTTTAATCGTGGATTTTTTTTTTAAGATCTTATTTATTTATTTGATAGGCAGAGATCACAAGTAGGCAGAGAGGCAAGCAGAGAGAGAGGGGGGGGAAGCAGGCTCCCTGCTGAGCAGAGAGCCCGATGTGGGGCTCGATCCCAAGACCCTGAGATCATGACCTGAGCTGAAGGCAGAGGCTTAACCCTCTGAGCCACCCAGGCGCCCCTCAATAGTGGATTTTTAAAGATTTTGTCAGAGAGCATATAAGCAGGGGGAGAAGCAGGACCCCCAACGAGCAGGGAGCCCGATACGGAACTCGATCTCAGAACCCCTGGGATCATGACCCAAGCTGAAGCCAGACGCTTAACTGACTGAACTACCCAGGCATCCCTTAGTGGTGGATTTTTAAAGGTAGTGTTTTGAAGTAATCTTGAAGAAATCACAGAAATTTTTAGTCTAACAGGCTTGACAACTCAGAAGGTGCCGACTGCCCTTGTTTGACAGAGGGCAGACATTTCCCCCCACAACATACATTTCCTAGCTGGCGTGCTCTGGCTCCTGAAGTTTTTGAACAGGTCATACATGGATAAAGGTCTGAAGGTCTATAGCAGAATACGATGCTGTCCCCCTGCTCTTATCCTCACAACATGCAAGGATGGCATTCGATGCTTTGGACATGCCATGGTGGCGTTCATCCTTTGTAAACCCCAGGTTCCCCAGAGGAGGCAGGGATGGGGCGGAGCCTCTTTTCTGGACCAGGAAACTGCGGTCTGATCCAGGAAGCACTGCCTCTGGCTTATGCTCCCTTTTTTGCTTCATCAGTTACAGTCTATGAACTCAGCAACTGTTCGTAAGTATTTAGCTCAGGTCCACCTCATCTAAAGCTCATTTTTGTTTTTATTTTTTTTTTTTTTAAGATTTTACTTATTCATGAGAGACAGGCAGAGGCAGAGCTCCCATGGAGCCCAATGCGGGACTCGATCCCAGGACTCTGGGATCATGACTTGAGCGGAAGGCAGATGCTTAATGAATGAGCCACCCAGGTGCCCTTATTTATATATATATATTTTAAATTTTCCTTAAAAATCTTAATTACTTGATAGAGAACAAGTGGGAGAGAGCCAAGCCGGGGGAATTGGCAAGGAGAGAAGCAGGCTCCCTGCTGAGTAGAGAGAGCTTGTGACGCGAGGCTCCATCCCAGGATCCCGGGATAATGTCAAACTGAGCCACCCAAATATCCCTGCAACTCGTTTTGAAAAATAACAGGTCTGCACAGAAACCGTGCTGGAGTATAACCTAGACTGGCTTGTTCAGTGCATGCAGGGGAGCGGATATGCCGCCACTGCAGGGTGGTGGCCTGCCTCAGGCCTGGAGAGACCAGGGTCTTGGTTCTGAGGCATGTCCCATGGTAGCTCTGGCTCCCCAGCCCGGGCAGCCCTCTCTGCCTCCTCTTGGCAGACCTGCGAACTCCTGCAAACATTACAGGAGAAATGGGGCCCTCTGGCCCCAACGACTGTTCACCTGGAGAACACGGTTACTCTTTTTTTTTAAAAGATTTATTTGACAGGGGCACCTGGGTGGCACAGTGGGTTAAAGCCTCTGCCTTTGTCCCAGGACCCTGGGATCCATGACCTGAGCCAAAGGCAGAGGCTTTAACCCACTGAGGTACCCCAGGCACCCCAGAACACTGTTATTCTTAAAGCAATTCCCAAAGAGGAGGCATCAGGATAAGGCTTACTCGGAAGTTCAGGGAACTCAAGCTGGGGTCTGTGGGGGTCTCCATAGATGTACGAACAGGCTTGCGAAGGTAAGCCATATTTTTATAAATAAACCACAGTGTTGGGGCCCCTGGGTGGCTTGGTTGGTTAAGCATCTGCCTTCGGTTCATGATCTTAGGGTTCTGGGATCGAGCCCCATGTCAGACTCCCGGCTTGGCAGGGAATCTGCTTCTCCCTCTCCCTTTGCCTCCACCCCTGCTTGTGCTCTAATAAATAAAATCTAAAAACAAAACATAGTGTTAAACTAATCTTACCTCTGTAAGGTGCATCTCCTGAGTTAAATTCTGGTTTCCAGTTTGAGTCAAAGGATCTCTGTGTTTAAGCTAACAGGAGGCAGACTGGGTGGGATTTAAAACCATTCTGTGGCAAAAAAAAAAAAAAGAAGAAGAAGAAGAAGAAGAAGAAAGGGGAGGCAGCAAAGTACTGAGGAAGCGAGGTGGGTTATCGCATCCATTTTCAGAGTCAGTACAGCAGCCGTATCTGTGTGGGAGTAGAAGGTTGCAGGACCCTCTTTAAAAAAAATTCTGTGATCTAAAATGACTTCCCCCTGGTTTGTGTCCACCAGCTGGCGACAGCAGCGGTCCTGGCCCCAGGCTCCCGAGCACAGCATGTGGCCTCTGGGAGCGGAACCAGGGAGAGGCTGAGGAGCTAGAACCCCCCTGCCCCCCACGACGGCAGCGGCAACACCAAGGGGCCATGGCTGTTCCTTCACACAGGTGGGTTCTGAGGCACCCGCACAGGTAAGCCACCTCCCGGGGGGCCAGCGGGGCGACGCAGTTCTCTCCGCAAGCCGGAAACTCTGCAGACGGGAAACCGCGGGCACCACAGGGCCACTGCGGATCTTTGACAACTAACGTAGTTTATACCAGTGTCGAGACTGCTGTCCCTGGACTTCTCAGTCAGCTTTCTAGCACCCCCACTCCCCCGAACAGAAACTCTCCAAGACCGAGAGTGCTTTTTTGTACAATTGTTTATACAAATTCAACAAAGGTAAAACCGCATCAGGGAAGGTCTAGGAAAACAACACCTTACAACAATGGCACTTATGAAGGCATAACTTTACAACTAGGAAAACAGCCGTGTTATAAACCTTGAACGAGAACTCAACTCACTTCAAAGGAGAGAAAAAAGGAAAAGAAAGGCTATGTTGCATCATTTATTCTACTTCTTGACCCACTGTATAAATTAGATCCATGTAGAATACAAGAGCTCATGCTGGCGCAAAACTCTCCTGAGTGCAAAGGCTGAAGTCTGAATTTTAAAATTTTGAGAAATGGGTGAATTTTATACAGAGGAAACTTGGCAAAGTGTCTTACTTCGACTATAATTAACATATATCCACATGCTTGTGTAATTCTTGACGACGTACAAAGCAGGCTCTCAACTTCCAGTTAAACATGCTTTTAATTGGAAGGTCTTCGCCTGCTCTGCCGGATCTGGGCACGTGTGTAGGTGGATTATTTGTGTGGATGAAGTACAGGTTCAGTTCTCTCCTACCTTAGGAAACCAGGGAAGTTGGCAATCTCAAAACAATAAAAACACAGGTATGCATTCAAACCTTGCATAAATAACTTTTAAACAATTTGTACAAAAATAGTTCTGCATAATGTAAGATGTAACAAAACCAAACAAACAAAATATGTCACGACGGCAGCAGATGTGGCGTGTGGTCCGCTGAATGTCGACACCGACCCCCGGAGCTGCAAGGAACAAGGTGTCCAAAAGGAAAACACCACCACCCACGAAATTCCTAAGCTCATGCTTCAGGAAGAGAATTTCTTCAAAGTCTGTCCTCCTCTCCAGCGGGAATGTCTTCTTGGTAAAGGCCGCCTTTAGAAATGGTCCAGAAAGCAGTGCGGTTGTCATTCAGAGGGACCGAAGGGGGGGTGTCCAGTTCACTCCTCCCCCAAACAGGAGCCGGACGCACGGCTTCTCCCTCAGCAAGACTTGCAGAATGGAATCGTGGGGTCTGTTGTTTCAAGTTCCAAATGGAAAATAAAAGCCCTAGTTTCTGTAAAGTCTTTTCCCCTCCCCTGCCAGGCTCGCTCCCTCCCCCTCCCCACCCCTTATTTACATACTTGTCCTTGGACTAACTCAGTTTCTGTAGGAGTTTTTCTTCCACTTGCCCAAACTGGACACTCACAGACATTTCAGCTATGAACTGCTCACAGCCTTCCTTGGTAACCTGCTTGCAGTACCTCAGGTCAATATGACAGATATTTCCACAGCGTTTGAAGAAGGACAGGCACTGGTCAGTAACCTTATTGCAATCTGCAGGGGAGAGGAGACAACAGGAGGTGAAGGAAGTGCAGAGGCCAGAGGCCCCTCCCGCCCCCACCAAACCCCAGCACCGAGCAATGAAGAAACAGGACAGAGACCCTGAGCACTGTCCAGCCCCTCATGCCCTTGGGAAAACTGCACTTGCTGGAAAGCTCTCATTAAACGGGGACTGGTTCCATCTACCAATTATAAAGGTTAATGTATGCCTGAAAAGCGTTCAGACTTCCAAGCTTACCGTTGCCTCTTTGTTTAACAAAGACCGGCTCACACAATATGTTAAATAGCTTGCTTTTCCCATCTAATTTATGGTCGATAACTACCTCCCAATCTACGTGATGGTGCACTTATCTGCTGATTCCCTATGGATCAGTTTGGGGAGCGGGGGCAGGGGGAAGCAAAGGGTGAGAGTGAGAACATCTGTATGGTCATCTTGGGCTCCTCTTGGCCCACACAGGCACTGGGGCTTTCAAGTGAGGCAGAGCAGGCTTGCGCGCCCCTTGCTAAATGCTTACTGGAAACCCGTGAAGACCAAGCTACTACCAAGGCTGGCGAGATTCTGTTGACAACGAGCAAACCCAGGATTTGGAGTCTTTCATCATGCCCTCACTTAAGGACACACTCTTCTGCCCCTGCTCTTGTGAATTTATACTTTGCTTTTACCACCCTTTTTTGTTTTAGAGCTGCAGCCACAGTCGATTGGCCTCAATGCCAGTTAGAAGCCAGCTGAAGCTCAGAGAGCGCCCCCACCCGGCAGATAGATTTCCTTCATCTCAGTGGCGGCCAGCCTGAGCCCTCTGTCCTCACTAGATCTGTACTTTCACTTCTCCGTTCAGGTGAGTCGGAATGAAAACCGGACAGGCAAACTGTCAAAATACTGACAGCCCTGGGCGCCTGGGTGGCTCAGTGGTTAAGCCGCTGCCTTCGGCTCAGGTCATGATCTCGGGGTCCTGGGATCGAGTCCCGCATCGGGCTCTCTGCTCAGCAGGGAGCCTGCCTGCTTCCTCCTCTCTCTCTCTGCCTGCCTCTCTGCCTACTTGTGATTTCTCTCTGTCAAACAAATAAATAAAATCTTTAAAAAAAAAAAAAAAAATACTGACAGCCCTAGTGCAGGCCTCATGACTGTCCAAGTGCCAGGTTTGGAGGTGGCATAAAGAAGTAAACAAGTTTAGCCAGGTTGCAGGATACAAAATAAACACACAAAAATCAGTTGCATTTTTGTACACTAGCAATGAACAATCAAAATTAATAATTCCACTTACGGTAGCATCAAAAAGAACAAAATAAAATACTTCTAATTTAACCGACGAAGTGAATGACTTTGTACACTGAAAACTAAAAAAGTGCTTTAAGAATTTAAAGCTATACTGTGAAGTGTGTAAACCTGGAGATTCACAGACCTGTACCCCTGGGGATAAAAATATATGTTTATAAAAAAAAATTAATTAAAAAAAAAAAGAATTTAAAGCTATAAACGGAGAGCTGCCCCATATTCATGGGAAGACTTAGTATTGTTAAAATGTCAACCCTGTTCAAAGCAAGCTACAGATTCAATGAAGTTGCTATAAAATACCAACATTTTTTTGCAGAAATTGAGAAATCCATCCTCAGATTCGGGGAGAAGTATAAGGGATCCTGAATTACCAACACAGTCTAGAAAACACTGGAGGACTCACACCTCCTGACTCACTACAGCATGTCTTACTGGCACTAAGGTCATGCAGATGAAGAGACCAGAACCGAAACCCCAGACAGAAATTAAACCCCTGAATCTTCAGAGATTTCTGACAGGGTGCCACAACCACTTAGTGGGTAAAAGACAAACTTTTGAACAAACGCTGCTAGGAAAATCAGACCTTCTACCTCATACCATACACAAAGTTAACTCAAAATTATTTAGACCTAAAACTATATGACATTGGATTTGTCAACAGTTTCTTTGTTCTTTATTTCTAAAGACTTGGAGAGAGCACGAGCAGGGGAAGAAGCAGTCTCCCACTAAGCCAGGGCTTAATCTCAGGACCCTGGGATCATGACTGGCGCTGAAGGCAAACACTTAACCGACTGAGCCACCCAGGTGGCCCTGAATTTGTCAGTGGTTTCTTCCCACCGCACCAAAAGCATAAACAAAGAGTCTGAACCAAATCAAAGTTAAAAACATTTATGCAAAGGTCATTATAAGAGAGTGAAAGTCCCAACACACAAGATGGGCAGAAGGATTTGCAAATCCTGTATCTGCTAAGGGATTCATGTCCAGAGTCTATATAAAAGAACTCCTACAACTTGGGCTGCCTGGGTGGTTCAGTCAGGCGTCCAGCTCTTGAGTTCAGCGCAGGTCAGTCATCTCGGTGGGGAGATGGGAGCCCTGCGTTGGGCTCTCCACCGAGCATGGCGCTTGCTTGGGATCCTCTCTCTGCTTCTGCCCATCCCCACCCCTGGTTTGTGCTCGTGCTCTCTCAAAAACAAAACAACTACAACAACCAAAAAACCCCACAACCTAGCTAATTAAAAAATGGGAAAAGGACATGAATAGACATTTCCCAAAGATGACAGATAAATAGAAAATAAATGAGAAAATGCTCAACATCACTAGGGAAATGCAGATCAAAACCACATTGAGGGGTGTCTGGCTGGCTCAGTCAACAGGGCATGCGACTCGTGTGACTACTTAAAATAATACATATTTCAGGGGCGCCTGGGTGGCTCAGTGGGTTAAAGCCTCTGCCTTCGGCTCAGGTCTTGATCCTAAGGTCCTGAGATGAAGCCCCACATTGGGCTCTCTGCCCAGCGGGGAGCCTGCTTCCTCCTCTCTCTCTGCCTATTTGTGATCTCCATCTGTCAAATAAATAAGTAAAATCTTTAAAATAAAAATAAATAAAATAATACATATTTCAAAAACCACATTGAGATATTACTTCTTACCCACTAAAACGGCTCTAAGTTAAAAAAAAAATGATAGCAAAAATGTGGAGAAAATGTCAGTAGGAATTTAACTGTGCAGCAGCTATGGGAAAAAATATAGCAGTTTCTCGAAAATAAAAATTAAACCTAGAATAACCGTATGATTCAGCTTGTCCACTGCTGGGTATATGCGCCTAAGAACCGAGAACAGGGGTTTGACCCCATGGTCTCCTGGCAGCCTTACTCACGAGAGCCAGAAGGGAGAAGCAAGCCCACTGTCCACTGAGCAATGACTGAAGGAAATTTGGTATACACAGAATGGAATACCATTCAGCTTTAAAGAAGAAGGAAATTGTGACCTATGATAGAAAATGGATGAACCTTGAGAACATTCATTAAATAAGCCTCTCAACAAAACACTATGACGTAATTCCACTTTCGTAAGGTCCCTGAAGTCAAGTTCACACAAACAGTATGTGTATTGTGAGGGGCGGGGAGGAGGAGGAATGGGGAGTTCCTTTGTAGGCCGAGCTTCCGGTGGGGTGAAGAGGAGCTTCTGGAGACGGATGGTGGTGATGGTGGTTACACAACGTAAATGCACTTAAATGCTAGCGACCTGTACGTTTAAATGGTAAATTTTATGGTATTTTACCACAATTTTTTTTTTTTTCAACTTTGGAAGCTGGAGAAGAGAGAACAGTTTGGTAGATTTGAGAAAGCTTAACCTAAACTGGCTGAAGGGAAAGCAGAGAAGCAGATTTACTCTATAAACACCCTCAAGGTTCCGGTAATGGAAGCAGCAATCACAGGAAATGGAGCTGAATGAAGAAGGGGTCAGAGCCCCTCCGCGGCTGCAGAACACTAGAGTTTCAGTCTCTGATGGTGAGAGAGAAAGTCTCTGGTCTGGGCACCACCTGGCACAGCAGGCGGGGGCACCCAGCCAAAATCAGGGTCTACGGGAACACTTACCTGCGGACTGTTGAGATCCCCCCAGTCTCCTTCCCTTGCCAGGCCCTACGACACCGGGCAGCTTAGCCTGCACCCTCCAGCTGGGAGGTCAAGGAGAATACTTTTGGCAGCCCTGACCAGCTCAGGAGAAAAGTCTGGAAGATCTCAGATCTGCCCCCCCCCCGCAAAAAAACCAACCCATGCTGACCACACACTGATGTCCACAGCCTCCGAATGCCCCCGAGTGGACAAGCACGCACTCATGCTAAATCCGAGGAGGCTGTCTCAAGAGGGCCACCGGCTTTTTATCATTAGTTAGTGTCTGAAGGAAAAAGTACACGCAGGGAGAAAACAATAAAACAAGGTCCTCAGGATGGATCTAAGAAACAGGAGCAGGAGCAGGCCTCTTTACACGAGTACAAAGAAGAGGAGAGGGCAGACGATGGGAAGGGGATGGGGGAGCAGGAGGGTAGGAGTTCAGCGAATAAAAGAAAGCTCTAAAATTAAAAATAGAGGTTGAACCGTATGAAGCTGCCCATGTTTTGGCTGGTATTGAGCTACATTAACAGCAGCAATAAAAAAAACAGGGCGCCTGGGTGGCTCACTCAGTTAGGTATCTGACTCTCGGTTTGGCTCAGGTCCTCATGATCTCAGGGTCGCGGGATCGAGCCCCGCACTGGGCTCGTGCTCAGTGGGAAATCTGCTTATCCCTCTCCCTCTGCTCCTCCCTGTACTTGCTCTCTCCCTCAAATAAAAAGTAAAATCTTAAAAAACAAACACTGTATGAATTGTGTGATAAAGTTGGAAGAGAACTCCCAGAAAAGTGAGAAAAAAGATGACACAAAGATGGAAAACAGGAAGAAAAAAAGGCATCAGAGTACTAGTTAATAAAGAAAAAAACAGAAGAAAAGGAAATTAAGAAATAATTAAAGGAAATTTCCCAGAACTGAAGGACATTTGTTTCTAGATTGAACGTGTGAGTGTCCTGGAAGAAAAGATTCAAACGAAGGCTCATCATCAAAAATTACCAGGGGTGGCTGTGTGCCTCAGTGGGTTAAGCCTCTGCCTTCAGCTCAGGTCATGACCAGGGTCCCCAAATGGAGCCCCACATTGGGCTCCCTGCTCAGCGAGGAGTCTGTTTCTCCCTCTCCCTCCCCCCTTCCTCCTTTGCTCTCTCAAACAAAATCTTAAAAAAAAAAAAATTACAGATGGGACACCTGGGTGGCTCAGTCTGTTAGGCCACTGTTCAGCTTGGGTCATGATCCCAGGGTTCTGGATCGAGTCCCACACATTGGGCTCCTTGCTCAGCGGGGAGCCCGCTTCTCTCTCTCTGCCTCTACCTGCTTGTGCACGTGCTCTCGCTCTCTCTGGCAAATAAATAAAACCTTAAAAAAAAAAATTACAGAAAACGAGAAACAAAGAAAATATCCTGACAAACTTCAGATAAGAGAAAATACTCACTGAAGGAAGAAGTATCAAATGGTTCTGGATTAGACTCTGGAAGGCAAAGAAAATGGATGGAGCAATGCCTCCCAACCTTCTGTAAAAACATGGTTCCCAGATCCAGCTGAGCTACCAATGTGAGGGAATAATCAATGTCTAAATGTCCTCCATGAAACCAGAGGAGCCAAGAAAAAATGTGGGATCACAGAAGGTGGGGACCCTACATAACACACAGACCAAGAAAATTTCCAGGATGGCAGGGGGACACTGTCTCAGGCTGACAGCTGGGACAGTAGGCAGGAGTCTGGAAGAAAGCAGATCCAGAAGGGAGGCCTCCTGCAAAAACTGGTAGGGGCCAGAGGGGTCTGTGTGGGGGCAGAACAGTACTGGAGTCTGGTGCAGAGTCTGCCTAGAGACTAAGCGAAAAAGAGGCCATTAACTCCAGGGGGGGAAAAAATGTGTGCAAGAGGGAAATGTACTTCTGATACGCTAGTAGCACAGCAGCGGACCGTCTTTCTGAGGCCGTAAAAACAGACTTAACTGTGAATTGGAAAGATAAGGGGAGGGGGAAGATGTAAGAGTAGGAGTAATCCTCGTGCTCTACACAGCAAGCTAATAAGCACAGAATGCCCGAGTGGAAAAAGAAAATCAAGAAACAGTAACGCAGGCTTGCTGTGTGCAAGCACAGGGACAGACTCGGGAAGAAAGAATTTAAGGTGGGGAGTGCGGAGGGAGCAGGGAGACAGTGGTGAGAATCAGGGGAAGAGAAGGGAAGGGCTGGCCTCAAATTCAGGCTAAGTAACAAAAGCTGGACCACGGACTTCACTGTGTCCCTAGAGCAGATCCTTCAAGTTCATGGATCCTGAGGCATGTCCGCTGTCATCTATTTTGTGCCACAGAGTTATTTTTATCATTAGTTATACTGATGGCAAGGGGAAACTTTTTTTTAAAAAATAAATTCTTTTTTTTTAAAAGATTTTATTTATCAGATAGAGATCACAAGTAGGCAGAGAGGCAGAGAGAGGGGGAAAAAGCAGGCTCCCCGCTGAGCAGAGAGCCCAATGCGGAGCTCGATCCCAGGACCCCGGAATCATGACCTGAGCCAAAGGCAGAGGCTTTAACCCACTGAGCCACCCAGGCGCCCCAAGGGGAAACTCCTTAAAAAGAAACGAATCTGGGGCACCTGGGCGGCTCAGTTAAGCAACTGCCTCCCACTCAGGTCATGATGTCAGGGTCCTGGGATTGACCCCCCACATTGGGCTCCTTGCTCAGCAAAGAGTCTGCTGCTTCCTCTGCCTGCCTCTCCCCCTGCTTGTGCTCACTCTGTCAAATAGATAAAAATAAACTCTTAAAAAAAATACAAAAAAAAAAGAATCTAAAAGAGATCGGCTGTAGAGGTTTGCCTCCGTGTACAGCACAGCTCTTAAGCAGAACGCAGCGATCTCTCTACTGAGAGGAAGGGAAGACCTTTGTGGAAAAACAAATGCAGAAGCGGGTTTCTACACACGCAAGCACGGCCTGGACGGCACTGCAGGGGAGGGCTTACCCCGGGATCTCTGCCGCATGTACGGCAGAACTTCTAGTATAGAGTCACCGCAGCACCCAGCCCTGCCCAGGCCTAGAGCAAGAGCCGTCTAGGCCCTCCTCCGCAGGGCAGCGCCAGCATCCGTGTGAGACCACAAGCGGAGCCTGGAGCTGGGATCCTCAGCCCAGCAGGGCTCCCTCTTCTCTGTCTCCACAGGGCGGGCAGCCCTTGCCACCGAAACTCCCCAAGAAGGAGGAATGGCTTCCTAGGTAGAGAGTTCTCTAAATTCTCCAAATTCTCAAACCTCCCCATTCATCCTCAAATTGGCCCCGTTGGCAGGAAGGTGTGTCTACCAAGCATGAAGTAAAGGTGTCCTTTATTAGTTAATTTCTGGAGGGAAAAAAGTGTTTTTTAGGTCTTGTGTAAGTCTTACATACACGATCTGACATCCTAAGCAACGAGATCAGACCTGGTCGAGCTGGGCGGAGACAGGCCGTGCTCTCTGTCCACCTCGCCACCGGTCACACCCCAGGGCCTTCCAAACTCACTCCAGCCCCACCAGCACATGGACTGAGGATCCTGCAGACGCAGAACCCCAGCAGCACCAGCCGGAGAGTTTTCTCCCCTCCAAGAGGCCCCCAACAGCGGGTCAGGCGGGGAGCACGAAGTACAGACAACAGCTGCAGAAACCAAGCTTCCTCATGGGTCCAAGCCTGCCCAGCCCCCCTGCCCGCCGATGCCCTGCTCCCCTCCCTGCGGCGCAAGCTCGCTTGTCCGCACCGCCCCGGAGAAGCTCCGCAAGCCGGTATTCTGGGTCAGGAACCACGGCGCTCTGCTCTGGCTGCTACCAGCACCGTTTTTTGTCAGCAAGTACTACCAATCTGGCAATAACTGCCGTGTTTCATGTTTCTCCTCTAGCCGTGTGTCTGTCGTATTTACAGATCTGTCCTCCCCCTCACGCCGGGACCCTCCGAGAGCCGGCACACAAAGTATTTCCCCACAACTGTCCCTGTCCCCCAGGGCCCCAAGCCGAGCCTGCCGGGTGCCCCCGACTGACCTGATAGGTTGATTTCAGTTAAGGAGTCCCGGGTGGTGGTGCCCACGGCAGTGAGCAGGTTGATGGACTGGTCGGTCACGTGATTACAGTAACTAAGGTGGAGCTTGGAGAGCAGGGGCATGTGGCGGATGATGAGCCGCAGGGAGGCGTCCGTGATGTCCAGGCCCGCTAGACGCAGCTCCACAATGTTCCGGAGCTTGCTCCGGTTGTCCATCTGACCTGAGGGGTCAGGAAGGAAAGAGGCAGCATGTGGACCCGATGGGGGAGATCTGCTCACACTGACCTAACACGGGAAGGCTGACCAGCCACATGTCACACTTGGGATTCACTTGGCCACTGAGTCTTTCCCCAAACTGGTTCCTACATTTAAAAATCCAGATTCCACAGCCAATCTCAAGCTTCTGCAGTCCTGAAAAATCAGAACATTTGGAAATACAGCCCATGCTCTGCCCCGCAGTGCTCGGCCCATCCAGGCAGGCCCGCACGGCATCTCCGGGTCACAGCACTTTCTCGTGTGAGCGCCAGGCGGGGAGCGATGAGCCTCACAACCCGGCCCAGGAAAGCTCCCTCTTGGGAGCTTGTCACTAACTACACTGACCCCCGTGCTCATGGAGGCTTAAAGCCAACAAAGTACAAATGAACGGAGAAGCGGTCAGAGGCACGCCAAGACCCCCCAGCGGAGTCGCGGGTGTACAAAGAAGCCTCTGCTCTCACGCATCGTTTCTACGCCTCAAGATGCCGGAGAGCACGTCAGCCGGGACAATCTCTGCATCTTCTGGAAAATGGCTGAGACCAAGAAGGCTTGAGAACACATGTACCGGATGGGGGTGGGGGCTGTGGTGAAAACCACATCCAACAGCACAGCCTGGTCACGCCGCTCCAAGCTGACCCCCTTGGGCACCCCTCTGGGCACAGCATGGGCCTGGCCCCTCACCTGGCCTGTTATCTGTGGGTGGGGACAGGAGATCCCGCATCTGGGCATCCTTTAGTCCTTCTACCCACTGCACATCCAGGGTCCGGAGCAGTGGACAGCTAGAGCTACAGAGAGCTGAGACCGCGATCCATGAGCAGCCCGACAGCACCAGGTCTCGGAGCCCTGGGGGACAGAGGGGGCAGGTCAGAAGATGCAGCCCAGCCCCCACCACGGCACCTCTGGGGTCCCTGGCCCAGTGCTCACCAGGCAACCGGTTGATGAGCCAGCTCAGCTGTTTCTTGGAGATATTGGTCCAGCTGAGGTCCAGGGAGACAGGCTGCCGCCGGATGATGCCGCTCAGCATCAGGGGTGTGATGGACTTGCAGTGGTTCAGATCGATGCGGGTCCATAACCGCTTATCGCAGCACCTGGGGGCCAGGCCCAGCAGAGGGGGTGAGCCCCCTGCAAGGCTGTGGCAACTCCCCCCACGACCAAGTTTGGGGGTGGGAGGGGGCTCCCTAACTCCACCCTCTGGATCCTTTAACACCTATCCTGCCCACACCTGGGCACCTCTGCTCTGACTGCAACAGGCCCCCACAAAGATGCCAGGACCTGCTCTCCGCGAAGTATTTACTGGGAGCTCTACTACTCCCCCTACAGGCCACTTCCCACAACAACGCTCTAGGCAGACATCCTATGATGCCCTTTTACAGGTGAAGGTAAGTAACCCGGTAAAGGCCAGAAAGCTAAGAAATACCAAAGCTGAAGTTAAGATCAGTAACTGGAACCCTTGCTTTGAACCTGGGCTACCTCTTCAAGGACAAGGACTCCACCTGGTTCTTAGCTCATCCTCTTAGAGCTGAACCAGGCAATCAGCTACCGCTAACCTCTTCTAGAAGACCAGCATGACCAGGTTGTTGTAACCACCTGGAACTCTTTGAGAAGAATTAAGCTGGACTGAGCTTAGAAGGAAAGAAAGATCATCACGGGGGACTAAAGTGGGGACACACAGCACACATGTGCCATTCCTGGTCTAGTCTAAGCCTGAGCCTGGAGCCCAACACTGGGCCAGTCCCTCGATGCCTCCCCAGCCAAGCTCTGCCAGCGCCCTCACCAGCGGTTCCAGGTCCTGCAGACCCGCATGCAGACACACAAGTCTTGGTGGCTGAGGTAGCTGAAGACGGCCATCCACACCTCCCTGTGCATGACATGCGCCGCCCCATCGTCCAGGGGCAGTGAGTCAGGCGGGGGGCTGATAGGGGGTGGCCGAATCACGTGCCGCTCCATCTGGATGCACTTGGGCGGGGACACAGAGGGAGGGGGCCGGGAGATGACACGGGGTGGGCTGCGTAGGCCAGGCCCCAGCTGGTGCCGCAGCTCCCGGGGAGGGCCAGTGAGCCCCTTGCTGAAGCGGTGGGGGCGCTCGCAGAGGCCCAGGGGCCGCTTGGGCTCCTCGCTCTCACTCTCGGGCTCTGACTTGATGGGCTGGTGGTTCTCGTTGGCCAGGCTGTTCTCCGTCTTCTGGATCTCTTGGTTCAGCTCCTTGCTCAGCTCCTTGCTCAGCTCCTTGGTGGGAAGCCGCCTTTTCCTGCGTATCTTTACCTTTTTCTTCTCCTCGGGGCCCTCTGCCCCCTCGGTGCTGGGCCCCGCGGTGGGGGAACTGGAGCGGGAGTGGTCGCTTTCCCGGGCCTTGGGGGGTGCCTCAGGCAGGTCATCCTCTGGCTCCTGCTTGAAGCGCCGCAGAGGCTTGTTGGCAAGAGCCATCCGGTCCTCCGCGTTCTTCCAAGACCGCCGCTGAGGGAGGAGGGGGAGCAAGGACAGCTAAGCCCCTAGGCTCAGGACTATACCCACCCAGGCCTTTCCACCCTCCCTGGCAACACCCACTGACCCAAGGGCAGGCGTGGGGGGGAGGGGAAGACAGGAGAATGGAAGACGGTACCTTTTTCCTGAAAAGCTTATCTTCTTTGCCAGGTTTTAGCTGTCACAGGAAAAAAAGCATGTATATCTTGCTCCCATGGTTCATGGGATTTGGACCCCTCTACCCCAACCCCACCATGAGTCCACAGTCTCTAGAGAAGGGGCTGGAGAATCCCCTTCCCCGCAAATCCCATCTACTGTGACTGAAAGACAGTGGGCCCTGCCTGCTGCTTTTAAGAGAGAAGTTGGAAGGGGATAAGCATGGTCAAGCTGTTCCCACCCAACTGACCTCCCACCCTCAGACAGACCCTGAGATGTGCACTGGCCCACTGAGGTCGGACTTGGCCCTGGGAGCCAGTCCTGGAGGCAGGGCCTGCGGGGTTCCCAGCAGAGCCTTAATGGCTGGAGCTGGGAAGACAACCAGGCGCCACCTCGTGGCCGAAGTGGGAAGGGCAGGTGGGCGGAGCTGGCCGCCAGAATCCTCCGAGGTTCCTAGACCCACAGGGCTTCCCCGCGGCAGCCTCAGCTTCCCAGGCCCCACGCCAGAAGCACGAGCCAGCCATCCGCGACTGGGGCCTGGGACGCTGCGGCACGCACAGATGCCTCGGAGCGGCCAAGGCAATGGGCTGGAGGACGGGGGTGGGGGGGGTAGGGGGGGATGAGGGAGCGGCGCCGGGGCGGGGCGGGGGGGGGGGGGTTGGCCCGGGACTCACGAGTCCCCAGGACCTTAGGAGGGCGGGGCGACGTGGGAGCACCTGCTGCTGGAAGTAAGTGAGACTGGATCTCCACCAGGGGCTGAGGCTGCTGCCTAGAGGGGGCCTCGGCGAGAGGTGAGAGGAGGAACCGGGGGACGTTTGAAGCGTCGAGGCCTAAAGGGGTGGGAAGAGGAGTGACTCGCTGGTTTCCCCCTCCTTTCTTTGGGCCGGGTTCTCAGGACTTATGTGACCTGCTCAGGGCAGCCAGAGGCCAGGCCCCCGAGCTGTCCCCGCTGCCCGTCCCGCCCCCGCCCGTGCACCCCACACCCGGGACCAGCCAGGCCACCCCGCTCCTCCCAGTGCGTACTCGCTTGCGTCCACTCAGCTCTTGGGGCTTCTCGTATTTCCGCTTCCTCCTCAGGTGCACGTCGTCTGACTTTCGGCGCAGGATGCCGTCCGGGGGCACCTTCTTGGGGTGTTCGTCTGACCTGCGCCGAGGTGCCTCCTCACACTCACTCCTCCGCTTGGCAGGCTCCTGCCCTTCCTTGTTGTCCCGGTTCATCTTCTGCTCCTTGAGCAGGGAGCCGGGCAGGTTGGAGGCATACTTAAAGCCAGGGCCACGCTTTTGCTTGTAGGCCAAAAAGAGAGAAGGAACAAACCTACTGTATATCTTTGGACTTGCCCCACTCCGGGAACCCACAGCACCTCACTGGCCGACAATGCAGGGACAGGGTGCATCTGGCAAGGCCAAGGCCCGCCCCTCCCAGGCTGACCCCTGGGACTTGGAGCCCGACACTCACTTTCCCGGTCTTGCCGGCGTGGTTACACTTTGGACACTCCCAGCAGTTTGGAAGCTCATCGTTGACTACGCCCTCTGATTCCTTAATCTGCAAAGGACACACGCCAGTCAGCAAGCAGGGACCCGGCCAGTCAGCAGGCAGGGACCGGGCAGAAGATGCCACACCTCCAGCAGCAGCAACAGCACCCCCCCCCGCCCCCCGCAATGGTATTTCTAGCCCATCCCTGACCAAGAGAAAACAAAGGTGGCTAAGACAGGCGGCTCTGGATTCTGGCCAGCAGTCAAATCCTAACTTTGCCTCTTACTAGCTCAGTGATCGAGGGCAAATCACTCCATCTCCGTGGGCCAGTGCCCTCGACCATAAAACGGACCGTACCTGTCTCACAGCCACTCTGCAGTTCAGTGAACTAACCTCGGTAAAACGATTGGCTCAGGGCCTGGCAGCATCCAGAAAGGACCCCACCAAATGTTCAGTCACTGAGTAGCACTGTCCTGGGTACGGAGTGTGAGCAGCTCCGAGGCACTGTGCCTGATCCGGAAGACCAGAGTCACCAGGCAACTAAACCATGAAGGTCTGACTTCCAAAGGCAGGGAAAATCCCAGTGCTGCCGTCAGAGTGGGAGGTGTGTGCAGGAGGAGGAACCTTGAGACCCCTGCCACCACCACAGAGGAATAGACACATTTCAGAGCAGAGGTAACATCTGCGGCAGGCAGACCTCCATCGTGCTGGGACACAAAGATACACATAGGCTGACACCTGGGATGACGGGGAGGTGCCAGGCATGAGGACATTCTCTGCGGACAGCCCAGAATAGTCTCTTCCCTTCAGCAGTGGAACCTGTTGCCTAAGACAGGCAGGCAGAGCATGTGGTCCCCACAAGAAGGCAGCCCTGCCCCGGGCACACCAAGGGAGCAGGTTCTTGGCACACAGCAACACTAACGCAAGCACCTGTTGTTACAGGACCCGCCCTCCCCTGGCCTGGGCCTTGTTCTCCCAGAAAACCCAAGCCAGGATTCCAGCAAGCGGCACAACCACCCAGCCTCTCCCTCTGGTTTGGGGGCAAGACTCTGGGAACTGTCTGTGGTTCTGGGGGAGATGGGGGATATGTGTTTTGTCCCTCGAAGACACGGGTGGGGGAGGTCTGAACTACTCCAGACCCTTCTGGGCCTCAGCGCATTATACGACATACAGAGCCCTGCAGACCTGGAGGTCCTCTGCGGAAGGAAGCTGGCCGGCCCCCCAGCATCAACACCCCCCGAGGCCCTCAGTGGGGGCGCTGGGCGGCACAGCCAGAGGCCCCCGGGACTGCTCACCTTAAGGCATCCAGGGTGGATGATTTCATTGCAGATGGAGCACTCCATGAGCATGAGGTTAAACTTTCCTTCTTCCTCTTCCACCGTGTCTTCCTTCCCTGCCTCGCCGCACACCAGGCACACGGCAGTGTGGGGCAGCACTGGCTAAAGAGCCGGAGAGAGCACAGCTGCGTGAGCAGGGGCTGGGGCCGCGGGGAGCAGGTCACGGGCCAGGAGTGAGCAGAGAACTGGCCCGGGCCCTGCCCATCGTCCATTCACTCATTCATTCCAACAGTCATCAGGCCGCTGTCTCAGTGTGCCAGACACTCAGTGCTGGGAAGGGCACCGAACGGGACAGAAATCTCTGCCATCCCGAGCCCACCCTTCAGTGGAGGGACGCAGACAGATTAAGAGTGACAGTGTATGTTGTGACAAGGGATATGTATGGAGAAAAACACAGCAGGGAGGTCCAGGGGTGAGGGGGGCAGGCGGGCTCTGGAGGCCAGGGCCAGCGTCTGAGGCCAGGGCCAGCGTCCGGGGCGAGGAAGGACCTGAGGGGGGGTGGGGCGTGAACTGCGCCCAGACCCGCAGGGGACTGAGGCTGCGCGTCACCAGCGCTATCACTGTGCTGTCCCCACCACCTGTCCAGGGAGGTCCGCGAGGTCAAAACCATCGTCAGAGTAACACCAAGATGTTATCTGCCTTTTCCAACTATGTTGACATTTGCTCCGGTGAGTGCAACTCTGGCACTCTTCATCAGGGCGCCCCAGGGTTTGTCACTGCCACACGCTCATGACCAAGGTCACCAGGTCTCACTGAGGAAGGGCTTTGACACTACTCACGTTATTAAAACTGACGCTTGAGTATGCAGCTCTTTTTTAATTTTTAAAAAATTATTTGAGTACCTATCTTTTTAATGTTCTGTATGACAAAATAAGTATGCATAAAGCACTATTGCTGCATACCAAAGGACGATGGTTATCTAAAGGAAAGGCACTCGTGACTAAGTTGTGACCTAACTCGGTCCTTTTCTCTATAGGACATCATTCTATTTGACAGAGTAACTGATTTAAAAACAAAAACAAAAACAGGAGTATTGGCAGATTTCTCAAAGATGAAATGAACTGGTCACTTCCAGAAAAAAAAAAAAAATCATAGCATTTGTTATAGAGGATAAAATTCAGATTTTAAAATAAAAATTAGAATTTTGGAAAACTGACATTAGCCACAGTGAACTGGATAGCTTCCCAAGAGTTAAAGACCTAGTTCTAAGGAGATTGGTGGTGGTGTTAACAAATGTGATTACTTTTTTTTTTAAACATTGTATAACACTGTGTGCCCATATTTGGAAAATCTGTATAACTCAGTGAGCCAGTGTTTCCCAAATAATGATGTTGTAACATCATGCATGAGCAAATGAGCTGTTCCAGGTGCAAGAAAGACTAATGAATTTTAATGTAACAGTATGAAAAGTTCATTGATACAGTTTCAGATTCCACATTGCAACTAACCTTTAAGAAACTACCACCTGTTGAGTTCAGGCAGAATCTCAGATACCCACCATCACCTGAGAAGACTATGACAATACCCCTCCTCCTTTCTAACTACAGATCTGCATTGGGCCGCGGTTCCTTACAAGTTCCTCCAAAACAACATACTGAGACAGAATGAAGCCAGACACAATGAAAGAAATGCAGGTCTTGTCTAACGAACCAAACATAAAAGAAGAGATTTACAAAAACGTAAAACAATGCCATTCTTCCTAATCATTTTTGTTTTGGAAGATGGAGCTATTGCTCATAAAAATGTCATTCATGAAAAAAAAAGTTCTTTAAAATGTCATTAAGTCTGTTTTTTTTCAATGAATTCAAAGTATTTTTTTAAACTTCCCCATTTTAATTCTGAATACAGTAATACTAATAAATAATACACATCAACAAAGCTCTTTGGGGTCCTCATAGTTTTCAAGGTTCCCAAGACCAAAACATTGGAGGACGGAGCGACTGGGCTACAAGCCCTTTGTCGGCGCGCCAGCACTTACTCCCTTCCCTCATACACACCCCCCTCCCAGTACCTGGGATCCGGACGAAACACTCAGTTTTTATTACACTGAATTAGAAAAGCTTCAAGTAAGCTGGGATATATGCTCCACTAAATGAAAGCCTATAAGATGGCACAAACATTTGAGTTCAAATAACACCAAAGGCAAAAGAGCTATCATTTGTTCAACAGATACTTAATAAACATCTACTCAAGCCTGAAGCAAGGAACCAAAAGGGGAACAGGGAAGGCCCCTGTTCCCTCAAGCCGTCCAGGAGACGGAACACGTTGAAATCCCAGGAAAACATGGAAAAGTCATGTGCAAGTGCCTTGGGAAGCAGCGAGTGGCTGATTTCAGGAGGACTCCCAAGACAGGGAATTTGGGCTCCTACAGGCAGAGCAAAGTGGGGAGCAGGAAAAGCAAAAGAGACCTCCAACCCACGTGACAGGGGACAGAGAAGCCAGAGCCAGACACGTGCAGCAACAGGGGGCAGGCCAGGCCAGCCGGGGAAGGGGAGCGCAGCAAACCCAAAGCTGGGGGTGCTGGGTGGGGGACACCTGGTGGCTGGAAGATGGTCTGTGATGGGGTAGGCAAGGGTAGGGGACTGGTTCAGCAGGCAGAACCACAGGCAAAGTCCTGCAGAGCCTCAGGAGGGGAGGGGAACCCAGGCCCAAGCCAGCAGGGAGAAGGAGCTGCGCAGAGCAAAGGATGAAGCCTCACGAGGAGAAGCAGGGCGAAGGCTGGTCACAGAGAGACACTCTGGCACATCAAGAGAGAAGGGCCTGGAAAGGGAAGAGAGGTGGCCTGCGTGTGTCAAAGGTGGGTAAACCATGGCAGGAAGAGTCCCAACAAAGTGGAAAGGTTGGAGGAAGAGTAAGGAGGCCGAGGGTCAGGCCAAGACCACATTTACTGTTAGCTCCAGCATTCCCATCAGACTGGGGAGACACACAACAGTGAGGTTTCCTTCAACACTCACTGTGCCAGGCACTGAGCTAGGCACCAAAGCTGCAAAGCACCGGTGACGGCAGAGACAGGTTCTGAACCTGCTCCTAGAATGTGGGGCAGGAGCGGAACAAGGCTAAAGAGGAAGAGACAGTTACGGGTCACAGCCCAGGGTCCCGAGTCTTCTCAAAACCAACAGTCCCTACAGATAACAACCCTTAAATCCTAACAGAATGCAACAGGTCACACGGACCCTCACTCCAAAAAAATGTATATATACAGGCATGCACAGAGACAAAAAGCTGTATTTAACTTCAAGGGGACTCCCAAATTTCCTGAAATCCACTGAAACGACCTGGGTTCAGGTAACAAAAATAGAAGCAACAAAACAAAAACCATATGGGAAAGGAGATAATCCACTGAGTGAAAAGGCAACCCACGGAATGGGAGCAGATATTTAGAAACCGTGTATGTGATAAGGAGTTAATACACAGAACACATGCAGAACGGCAACGCAGTAACAAAACCACAAACAATCCAATTTAAAAAATGGGCATAGGACTTAAAAAGACCTATCTCCAAAGAAGCTATTGGCCAACACACACAAAAAGATGAAAAGATGTTCAAAGTCACCAAACATCAGGGAAACGAAGATCAAAACCATACGGGTAACCACTACCAGCACAACAGAAAACCACACATGTTGGTGAGATGTGGAGAAAACAGAACCCTTGTGCCCTGCTGGGGGGAATGTTAAGGTGGTCAGCCTCTATGGAGAACAGTATGGGGGTCCCCAAAATAATTAAAAATAGAGCTACTGGGACACAGGGTGGTTCAGCTGGGTTAAGCATCTAACTCTTGATTTTGGCTGGGGTCACCATCTCAGAGTCATAAGCGCGGAGCCTGCTTGAGATTCTCTCTCTGTCCCTTTCCCTCTGTCCCTCCCCTCACTTGTGTGTGCATATGCGATCTCTCTGTCTCTCTCAAAAAAAATCAATAAAATCTTTTATTTTTTTTTTAAAAGATTTTACTGTTTTATATGATAGACAGAGATTACAAGTAGGCTGCCCGCTGAGCAGAGAGCCTGATGCTGGGCTTGATCCCAGGACCCTGAGACCATGATGTGAGCCGAAGGCAGAAGCTTTAACCCACTGAGCCACCCAGGCACCCCTAAATCAATAAAATCTTAAAAAAAAAAAAAAAAAGAGCTACCATATGATCCAACAATCCTACTTCTGGGTATATATCCAAAAGAATTCAAACAGGATCTCAAAGAGACACCGGGCCCCCCTGTGTTCACAGCAGGATTATTTACAAGAGCCAAGAGATGGAAGCGACTTAAACATCCATCAACAGAGGAACAGGTAACAAAAACGCAGCATATACAAATGGTGAATATTATTCAGCTTTTAAAAAGAAGGAAATCCTGACTGGCTCAGTTGGTAGAGCGTGCAACTCTTGGTCTTGGAATCATGAGTTCAAGTCCCACGTTGGGCACAGAGTTTACTTTTTTAAAAAAAGGAAAGGAAATCCTGACCCATGCTACAATATAGATGAACCTTGAGAACATTACGCTCGGACAAATAAGCCAGTTGCAGAAGAAATAGCACTTTCCGGAGGTACCAACAGCAGTCACACTCAGAAAGTAGAAAGGTGGTTGCCAGGGATGGGGGGAAGGGAAATGAAGTTGTTCGATGGATATAGGGTTTCCATTTGGCAAGATGAAAAGGTTCCAGAGATCAACTTGCACAACAATGAGTATATAGGTAATAGGACTGCACTGGACACTTAAAAATGGTTAAAATGGTCGATTCTGTTCTGTGTTTTTGACCATAGTAAAAAAAGAAAAACAAAAAACCACCGAACTAAAACAAAAACACACACAGTATACATGGAGAGAGAAGGGGGAAGGCGCCCCTGGCCTCAGAGGGGCAGCCGCAGCCAGAGAGAAAGGCGCACCCGATGCCAGGCTGGGCCTTCGGAGCTCACCCAGGAATCCTGTCCCTCCTGCTAAGCCTGCTCTCCCGCAGGAGCAGAGAGATCACATTGTTCCCACAGGGAGGACCCCGAGGCCGGCAGCAGCACCCTGTGAAAGGCAGAGTGTGCGTATGTGCCGGACGGACCCACAGAGAGACCCCGGGACCACGCCAAGTTGTCAGTCTGCATCCACTGCACTGTCTTGGAGCAAGGCTGGGGGCAGTGAGAGGGTCCAGAGGGGCTGGCCAGACTCTCTGGCAGCCCAAGCTCCTGGGCACCATCAATCAGTCCTCTTTTTCCCGGGCAGGCCCCTCAGGAGGGGCACTGACCTTTCCCCTAGACCTCTGACTTTGAAGGCAGGACAGGAAGGAAGGGAGGGCCTAGAACCATCATGAACTGGACCATAAATGTTGGCAACGGGGTCACAGACAGGACAGGCTGACATCTCTAATGGCAGAGACTTCAAAGTACTCAGCCACCGAGGGGAGGAAGGAGTTCTAGGACCGTCAGCCTAGGAAGAAAAGGGGGCGCAGGACGGCGAAGTGGGCCCTGCAGTCCTGCAATGTGGAATCTGAAACAGCGCGGCTCAGAGCCCCCGTTCTTGCCGCCGGGGGCACCTCCGAGGGGTTTCTGCTGCTGGAACACCCACTCTAAGAGAGAGGCCAGGCGACCGACAAGCGGGCGCTGGGGGCGCGGACCGGCGCTGGGGGGCGCGTGGCCGCCGCACTCACCGCGATGCACTGCCGCATGATACAGCTCTGCTTCATGCGCCCGGGGCCCCCGAACTTCTTCATGTCCTTGCAGAAGTGGCACTCTCCGCACTCGGTCCGCAGGCAGGCCTCGCACTTGCGGCATCGCGTCCGGCGTCGGCGAGCTCCCGCCGTCGTCCGGTTGGCGGCCAACTTCACGGCGGAGGCCGGGCCCAGCTTCCCCTTGGGCCGACCTACTGCCCGGTTCTGCGGGAGAGCACACCGGATGGTGAGATGGGCCACAGGGCCGGCCAGACCCCACGGCGGGGGCCCGGGGGCTCGTGTTCCGCTCCCAACCCCAGGACCTCGGACAGCGGGCCTTACGGAGAAGCAGGGCCTTTACAGCGGCGATCCAACTGAAGTAAGGTCACTGCACTGGGCCCTACTCCTGTAGGACCGGCGTCCCTATGAAACGGAGGGAGTGTGGGCCTCAGTTCCTGGGCCCACACTCCCTCCGTTCGGGCCCAGGAACAGAGGGAGTGTGTGTGGAGACACAGGAACGATGTGACTGGAAGAGTCTACAGGCCAAGGAAGCCAGCAGCCCCCAGCGGCTGGAAGAGACAAGGCGTGATGGCCCCGGGGTGTTAGGAGCGAGCACAGTCCTGCCAGTACCTGATTTCAGACTTCTGGCTTCCCAACTGTGAGAGACAAAGTTTCTGCTGTTTTAAGTGCCCCGGTTTTAGGTACCTCATTCCAGCAGCCCCAGAAAGTGAACAGAGGACACTCCGCTTCTGAGAGCACATCCTGGTTCAAAGACCCTTCTGCCACTGCCACGTCTCAGCACAGGCCCCCCTTCCTGCCTCGTGCCAGGTTCTGCGTCCCCATGAGGCCACAAAGGGCCACACGGAAGGCCTCTGTCCCCTTGGCCAGGAACACAAACCTCCTCCCTACTCCAGGTGGCTGAGACCTAATCACTCCGCAGGCCCCAGTCTACAACTCTGCTTTCTTCGGACAGCCCTCTGTGTCCTCTCGTGTTCTGCGTTCTGGGGACCTCCTATGGGCTGTGTTCTCAGGGGCCTTCCCTTTGAGACAGAATGCTCAGGAAGGCAGTTACCAAGAGTGTCTTGTCGGGGCACCTGGTGGCTCAGTGGGTTAAGCCTCTGCCTTCGGCTCGGGTCACGATCTCAGGGTGCTGGAATCGAGTCCCACCTCGGGCTCTCTGCTTGGTGGGGAACACCCCCCCCCCCACCTCTCTGCCTGCTTGTGATCTGTGTCAAATAAATAAATAAAATCTTTTTAAAAAAATATGTCTTGTCACCAGTGTCCTTTGACAAGATTGCCTAGCACAGGATATGCTCAGTAAACCAAAGTCTCGCAGAGTGAGACAGAAAGCCCAAGGAGCCTTGGCTTCTGAGCTCTTCTCTAAATAGGCTCCAAATGCTCTTTTCCCGCACTCAGAAGAAAACAGAGATGGACAGAAGAGCAGTGCTAAAATGCGGAACAGTGAACCAGTCAGCCACAGGTCCTGCCCAGAGTCCTGCTGTCTGGGGTGGGGGCCTCAGAGCCCCTCGCCAGCCAGGATCCGTGGGGAAGCTCCCAGGCCAGCAGCGGAGGACACCCTCGCTCAGGTCCCCCGTGCACCTGGGACTGGAAGTGGGAGGGACCAGGACGGTAGTGTGTATTGTCTGAAGCACCTTTCCAAGCAGCAGGAGTCTGCTGGAAAATGGTTCATCGGTCGGGGAGACACACTCCTTACCCCAAATTATGACTGGGTTGGCATCTAATAGCTTACAACAGCCCCTTCGCGGGCAATTAATCTCAAGCCCGGTCCCAGCCTTTTAATTTTACTTGCCTGCCACACCTGAATCCCTAACAAATGCCTCTCTTGTTACTCTGTATCACAACAGTGTAAAGGGTCCTCCTTCCAGTGACCCCTCTACGCGCCACCACAGGGGCTATCTAGAAACCTATAACCACATCAGGAAGAAACACAGTCCACCTTCCCCTGTGAATAACGCCTCGCCATCAGCCATTTCTTCTGCAGTGCAGTGGTCCCTGCAGAGAGCTGAAAATCTCACACCACCCCGCTTTGGTATTGACACCTTAGATCCTTCCCTCCAATTTGTCTTCCTAGCACCCTGCGACATTCAAGGGAGCCCGGCTATTCTAGATCTTTATCCCCCTCAACTTGCTCTCAATTCCGAAGAAGAAGGGAGAAGCGAGACCTGGCTCCAGTGGCCCATCAGTCCTCATCGACCCCACCTGGCCCCTGCTGCTCCCACAGAGCCCGCTCCACACTCACTCAGTCAGGGCCCCCCTCAGCTGTAGGGTGGCCCGACCAGCGGCCCTGGTACCAGGGAGGGCCCTGTCACACACAGGAGGAGCTTAGCAGCCCTGACACTGGGAGAGGGATGATCAGGCTACACATCACACACGTCCATTCAGGTCAGGTACTGCTGCCAGATGAGTGGTTAAACACCAAAGTGGTCCAGAACGTCTGGAGTTGAGAATGGTACAAAGGGGCCATGGACCTGAACGCGAAGCAGCTGACCACAGAACAGCAAGTGTGCCAGACGGGAGCAGCCCCGTAAGGATGGCGGCAGCAGTGACAGTGGATATTTGCCGAGTGCCTGCTACTGTGATCATTTTACGTAAGACAGGACCTTATTTTCCCAACAAGAACCCCGTGAGAGATGCCATTTCTCAGACAAGGAGACTGGAGGGAGAGGTAAAGCGACTTGTCCTAGGTGACAGAGCCTGCTGAGGACGATCACACAGCCCTGGAACGGGTCCAAGGTTAGCACCTTCCTCCACGCCCGTGGCAGGAGAGGTGCCAAAAAGAGGTATGGAAAAGCACACTCACTTCCAGAGAAACGGAAACCAGGAGTTTTTCCCTCTCTTCACAGCTCGTAAGAATCAGACTCTACCCCTATAAAGAGCACGTGTCCTGGAAGCAACTCACTCCTCTAATCCCCAAAACACAGGCGACAAGGTGGACAATTCTGAACCTCAAGTCGGGGAGACAGAGGGCAGCCCAGTCCGACCTCCAAGGACAACCCGGGGGTGAAGGGCTCAAACTATGACCCCCAGAGCAGGAGATTCTAAGGACCAGCTGCTTTGGTGAAAGACTGGAAAAAATTCCCAGAGTCCAAACCTGGCTCTCCCCTCCCACTCAGGAACGTCAGGTATAAATAGCCTCTGGGCGCCTCTGGCCTAACTGACGGGGAGGACAGTGTCTCTCCGAGAAAAAACCTTGGGCAGATCCAGCCCAAGCTCGTATGTGACTATGAGATGAGCCTACCTTCCAGTGCTTTCCAATGCACATTCCCACCCAGAGAAGCACTTCTCCAACCCATGGAAAAAACAAATCCTCCTGGGTTCTGATGGCAGCTGAGCCACCCTGGAAAATGACAGAGCCAATGACAGACAACATCCTGGGAGAGGTGTGAGGAGGCCCTGTTTTCCGAAGACTTCGACTCAGGCCCTCTCCAGCCGGTTGCCAAGCTAAGTCTCAAGTTGCCAAGAGAAGCTGCTGCCGCCTGCAGCTTCATGGCCAGCTTTTGTGGGAAGTGGGCGCCAGGTGACTTGTCAGGAGTCAGCTGAGCAACACCTGAAGTACAGGATCCTAAGACAGACCACCCAGAAAACCAACAGGTGAGAAAGACACTGGAGAGTCTCTAAGAAGGAAGATAAACAAGCCAAAGCCCTATCATTCTGGTATCAAGCTTCTGTCCTCATCTCTTCCGCATGGTATCTTAAGGTTCACAGCCCAATTCTAAACCCCACTCTATCCCACCTTTGCCCCTACTTGTTCAAGTAACCCAGAAGGCAACTTTCTTAATTTCGGCATGACCTGATTTTCTCAGCAAAAAGGAATGATGGCAGCCACCAACTTTCACTTACAAACCAGCCTTCTCCATCCCAAGGCCACTTGTTGATTTTATCAGCCCAGCTCCACCTGTTAAGGTAATCTGCAGTCCACATGCCCCCCTACACAAATCACAGTATTCCAACAATCTTCTCCACCAGCTACTCGTAAGCATCTTCCTTAAAGGCAACATCAGTCCAGTAGTTCTTTTATTCATTCCACAAATACTTACGGAGTCCCTCCTACCCATCAGATCCTCTCCTGAATATTCGTGGAGAGAACCTCTTCAGTCCCTCATCTCTAAAACTCTGGGATTAAAATTACTTGGAGTAACCTAAATTAATGAAAAACATCCCATGTTCATGGATTCAAAGACAATACTGTCAGGATGGCAATACTCCCCAAAATGATCAATAGATTCAATGCAATCCTTATCAAAGTCCCAGCTGGATTTTTGTAGAAACTGACAAGGTGATCCTAAAACTCAAGGGGAAATGCCAGGGACCTGGAAAGGCCACAGCGATCTTGAAAAAAGAATAAAGTTGGAGGGGCAACTGGGTGGCTCAGTGGGTTAAAGCCTCCACCTGCGGCTCAGGTCATGATCCCAGGGTCCTGGGATCGAGCCCCACATCGGGCTCTCTGCTCAGCGGGGAGCCTGCTTCCTCCTCTCTCTCTGCCTTGCCTCTCTGCCTACTTGTGATGTGATCCCTGTCAAATAAATAAATAAACTTAAAAAAAAAAAAAAAGGAAAACAAGACCTTAAAAAAAAAATAAAGTTGAAGGATTAATAAATCCTGATTTCAAAACTTAGTACAAATCTACAGTAAACAAGACCATGTGGTACTGACATAAGGACACACAGATCAATGGAATTGAGAGTCCAGAAATAAACTCTTTTAGTATTTATGACCAAACAATTTTCAGTGACCAAGTGATTTTCAACAACTGTGTCAAGGCAATTTAGTTGGGGGAAGATAGTCTTTTTAACAAACGGTGCAGGGACATGCAAAAAGAATGAAGCTGGACCCTACCTTATACTATATGCAAAAGTGACCTCCAACATGGATCAAAGACCTAAATGTAAGAGCTAAAATTATAAAACTTAGAAGAAAACAAAAGGGTAAATCTTTATGACCTTGATTTCTTGGATAGGACACCAAAAGTACAGGCAACAAAAGAAAACAGAAGAAATGGACTTCAAAACTAAAAACTTTTGCGCTTAAAGGGGGCACACTCCAGTGAAAAGAATGGGAGAACTTACTGCCAATAGTATATCTAGTAATAGACTAGTACCTAGAATATATAAAGAACTGCAACAATTCAACAACAAAAGGACAAACACCCCAATTTGAAAATGGGCAAAGGGTTTAAATAGGAATTTCTTCAAAAACATATACAGGGTGCCTGGGTGGCTTAGTCAGTTAAGCATCCGACTCTTGATTTCAGCTCAGGTCCTGACCTCAGGGTTGTGAGACTGAGTATCATGGCAGGCTTGGCGCTGGGCATGGAGCCTGCTTATGATCCTCTCTCTTCCTCCCCCCGCCTCGCCCCCTGCCACATGCTTTAAAACAAAACAAACCCCCAAAACCCATATACACAAATAGGGAATAAGCACATGAAAAGATGCTCAACGTCACTAGCCAACAGAGCCTACAATCCACACTGGAGACTCATTTCACACATTCACCCACCTGCCTACCCAAGTGGTTGCTGGTTGAGAACTATGTACCCGAGTCAGTGCTAGGTGCTGGGACTACAGAGATGAATACGTTCCTTACTGTTAAAGGCATTACGGTGGGGTGGGAGGGGGTGGGGAGTGGGGAGAGAAAAAAGGTAACTATGTAAATGCAATGCAATGTGATGTGATAGGATGATGATATTTAAAAATAACACTGACTGAAGTCATTGCTCTTTTCAACACTTGCCATCAGTAATCTACAAGAAATTATCTCCATTCAGAAGTGAGGAAACTGAGGCACAGCAGAGTTATGTTATATGGCCAATGAACGAGAAGCCAAGATAGGAGTCTGAGCAGGGGCTCTAAAGCCTGGACCCTGACATGCTGAGCCTCATCTCACTAGGAAAGGAGGTTCGGAGGAGGGTCATACACACAGGAGGTAGTGACAAAGGGTCTTAAGGGAGAACAGGCCTCTGCACTGGGACAGGGGTGGGGTAGAGAGCAGATAGTCTAGGCGGAAGGAAGAGTAGTAAGATAGAGATGTGAAACTACACGGCACATTCAGTAGCCTGATATGGCTACTGGAAAACAGCCGTGAGATGGCAGGAGCCTAATCCTGCAGGGCCTCATAGGACACAGAGAAATGGTGTCCCCTTCAGGAGCAACATGATCACATTTTGGCACGTGTGTGAGTATTTTTTGGGAGGCTGAGCAAGGTGAAAGGCGGGGAGAAGAGATGAAGACACTACAGGAGCCCAGGCTGAAGATGATGAAGGCACGGAGAGGGGACGATTCAGATGTTCTAGAAGGAGACCCATGAGGCTGCCTGAACATGGGGTGTGCAGGCAGGAAGAGTCCTGAAAAGCTCTGAGGTTTCCGGCTTGAGCAACAGGAGAACATGGGGCTTAGGAGAGGAGAGATCAATGACTCCATCATCCACACGCAGACTCTGAGGGGCCAAAGGATGTTCAAGGAAAGTGGCCGGCAGGCAGGAGGGCCCAGAGCCCATACACAACTGGGAGTCAGCATCAGTACTGTTAAACTAGTTAAATCCATGAGGTTGTCCAGGGAGAAAAGGCAGAGTGAAAAGAGGATCCTGGACACTACATTTAAGACTACAAATATTCAAGGACCAGCGCAAATCACCAACCTGTGGAGGAATGGCCAGAAAGGCGGGTAAGGCAGAAGGTTGTGTCATCACTGAACCGGGGAAGAATTTCAAGAAGGGAAGACTGTCAAGACGGGTCAGTGAGAAGAACAGTGAAACATGGTTGTGTTTTTACAATTAAGACAGTTCCAGGGGCGCCTGGGTGGCTCAGTGGGTTAAGCCGCTGCCTTCGGCTCAGGTCATGATCTCAGAGTCCTGGGATCAAGCCCCACATCGGGCTCTCTGCTCAGCAGGGAGCCTGCTTCCTCCTCTCTCTCTGCCTGCCTCTGCCTGCTTGTGATCTCCGTCTGTCAAATAAATAAATAAAATCTTAAAAAAAAAAAAAAAAAGACAGTTCCAGGTTTCCTAGCAAGCTACTCCCAACAGCAGCACACTGACATTGAGCCCCCACAAGGGGTAGCCACAGCCCCCCAAACATGCTAATGTCATATTCCACTGCATAACAGATTCATCTCAACATATGCCTGTTCCCAAATCTTCGTGCATCATGGACATTTCAGGAAGAGTCAGATTTTAGCAGCTTTGTGGGGTCTCTTCACACACACCTGTAGACTCCAGGGAGGGCTTTGGTTTGTTTATATACTAAGGGTAAGAAGCAAGAGAATAAAAACACAACAGTTACCAGAAACCCAGGGGAGGAGAAGACCTCTGGAGAATTTGAGGAAAGCTAAGGACCTTTTCCCAGAAAAACGCACACGAAGTCACCAACCTTTGCATAAAATTTCAGGAAGGTTCAGGGATCCCAGTTTTAAAATCTCACTAAGAAGCTATAATGAGTAACACATTAGTTATGGCAGCATATACTTCTGAAAGATTTTCCTCTTCATAATTTTGTAATTGTTACTTTTTTTGAAACGAACAACAATCTGTTATTATTATTGTTATTATTTTTAAGTGGGCTTCACACCCAGCATGGGGTCCAACTCAGGGCCTCAACTCATGACCCTGAGATGACCAAGACCTGAGCTGGTACCAAGAATTGGATTCTAACTAACTGAGCTACCCAGATGCCCCAACAATCACTTTTGGTTTAAAATAAGGAACGAAGCTACTTTCAGTTCAAGGGTTAAAAATAAAACAACAAGATGGAACAAGAAATCCTCATTAACAGCCATTCTTTAAGGGGCATCTCCTTAAACTGAAAACAGCTAAAGAATCTTCTGACACATTCTGCACTGGAGAAGCAAATCAAGTCCATGGGAGAAGGCCCAGCTAAGAGTGAGCACTGGCAAAGGGCATGCAAGGGGTCTCCTCCTACCCACCATCACCCCCTCACTCCTGGGAGCAGGGGGGACATTGGCTGCTGTGGAAAGGAGTGGGGCAGACAGGACTAAGGAAGCCCGATGCTACCCAGGTGGGGACAAAAGACTTGCACAGAATGTCAAGATGGACAGGCAAAATTCTGATGAGGGGTGGTAGTGAGGGGTGGTAGTGAGGGGCTAGGTGCAGCTGCTGGAAATTACAACTGGGCAGTAGTAATTTCCCAACAGGGCCTCCACTGGAGGGGAGTGTGCCTGTGTGCCTATAATCCAAGACTTCTACCCCTCTTTGAAGGACATGTTACAGATCAGTGGGGTCTGGAGCCCACCCAGAGACTCACTCACCTGTGGAAGACATAAATGCTTTTGAGATCCTTAGAGGAAGTCCCTGTTCTCAGGCCCATGAAACCCGGAGGCTGGGAAAACTAGTGAGGAAGGGAGAGGAAGAGGCAGGGAGCCTTAAGCCACAGCCTGGAGCTTCTGCAAATGCAAGGTCCCTTGCTGACAACCATCCTCTGTTGTTAATATGGGAAAAACCAGCTGCCCTTTGACCTGGCTTAGGGGTCACCTCAATACTCCTGTGTGGGACAAATCATCTTAAAGCAAACCTTGAGAACACTGCTGACAGCTCCCGAAGAGCCACACAGAGCTGACTGATGGGTGGAGGAGGAAAGTAATCTGGCTGCAGGGAGTACAGGTCCTCTCCTGATGGGAGTCTCTCTCAGGAGTGGCAGACCTGAAAACGTGGTTTTTTAGCCCAGAGACATATGAAGTCTTGTCTCATGCACTGTCAAAGATTGTATCTACCATAGGCCGCAGGGTGTGGCCAAATTTAAAAAAACCAAAACAAAACAGGTAACAGGAACCTCAATACTGAAACACCAAAGCGAAGTCAACACTGAACACAAGTGACTTATGAATGAGAAGATGTAGGAAGGATTAGGCAGATCCAAACCGAACTGAGAAATTTTCAAACCAAGACTTGGTGCAAACCACGACGCCAGAACCATTCCCACACGGTGCTATACTAACTTGATAAAAGTTCCAAGACAAAACCACTTGGGTTGTCTCCGGGTTAATCCAATTGGTAAAACCAGTGAGATTCAGGAACACCGTAAAGGTAGATGCATGTGCCTGTAAAATACCCAGCAAAACTCAGAAAACAAAAAAGTGTAATGAAAGAATAAAATCTAACTTGGTTTGTTAGATAAAACCACTTAATGATGTGTGTGATACAATTTATGTGCAGCACCCACAGCACTTCCTCATGGAAGAGAAAAACGCTCCCACATCGCGGCCTGAACATTCCAAAATATCTTTATTCCAGGGAGGAAAGACATCCAGGATTATAAATAAGCATCTTATTCACCTGGTCCCGTGCCCGCATGATAACTCAACCCACCCCATGCTTAATTCCTCGGACAAGTCTACCTAGCCTGTGCCCTGTTGCAAATAATTGCGCTGATTACATTCCGTAAATCCTCAACTTTCTTCCCTCGCTTCCTAAACACGAATCTTCCCGGAGTAAATTCACGCAGTAAACACACCCAGGGCTTTGTTTTATACACAGATTTCTCCCCCCAGGTCCCAAGAGAGGCTGCTTTCCCTTCTAAACCCAACGGAGGCCAAATACTGCCATCTGGGGTCACGGCTTCCTCCCGCCCGGCCGCGGCGGAGCGCACTCGCCGGGTTCCGGATTCCCCGCGCCGGCCCGAGGCTCGCACCCCTTCCTGTCTCCGTCTGCCCACGGCGGGCGGCGGGCGCGCGGCGCCCAGACAAAAGCTCGGGCCGTCGGGCCCACGGGCCCCGGGCCGCGGCGTCCTCCAGCCCCGAGGCCGAGGGTCCCGGTGCAACTTTGCAAACAGAAAGGAGGGAGGCGCCGGCGGCCGCAGGTCCGGGTGCGCCCGGGGCGGCCGGCACGCGCGTGGGCCGCGGGCAAGGGCGCGAGGGGAGGGCGAGGCGAGCCCTGGCCGCCAGCGCCGGCGCCCGCAACTTGCCCGCGGGCCATGGCCCGCGCCCCGCAGGGCCCGCCCGACGGCGAGGCCCACATTGTCCCCGCGGCACGGCCGGCCACCCTCCCGCACCGCCGCTCGCACACGCCCCCTGCCCGGGCCGGCTGCGGGGCCCGCGGCGCCCCGGCGGCCGCCGGCCTGCCGCGCTCCTCCACGCCCCGCTCGGGCCCGGCCCTGGCGGCCCCGCCGGCGGCGGCTGCAAAACTTTCTCCTCATCGCCGCGGCGGCGGCGTCGCGGCCGCCCCGGGCGCGTCAGTCGGTCGGTCGGGAGGTCGGCGGGCGGGCGGGCGGCGGGTCCCTCCCTCAGCCCCACCCCGGGCCGCCGACCTGGTCCGGCTCCGATTCATAGTCGTCGTCCTCGGCGCTCACGGACATGGCCATGGCTCATGGTGGGCCCAGGCTCGCGCGCGCTGACATGGCTGGAGCGGCGCCGCCGCCGCCGCCGCCCGCCCGGAGCAGGCTCGGCTCGCCCTGGCTCGGGCTCGGGCTCGGGCTCGGGCTCGGGCGCCTGCTGCCGCGAGGAGGGAGCCGCGCCGCGCGCCTCGCACGCCCGCGCGGGAGGGGGCGGGGAGGGGCCGGCGGGAGGTGGGGGGGGGGGGCCGGGGCGCTCATGCATATGCATGAAGCGAGCCAGGAAGGGGCTGGCCCCCCGGGCCGGCGGGCCAATGGCGCGGCCGCGGCGCTCGGGCCGCACACAAAGGGAGCCCGGCCTGCGGTGACATGGGGGCGGGCCCGCCGAGGGCGGCCCCTCGCGGCCGGCGCGCGGGGACTGGGACTGCGTGGGGGCGTGCCCCACGGCCCGCCCGGCCCGCGCGCCACGGGATGCACATGGGTGGCTGCACGCCGCCGCCGCTCTAACAGGAAATGCACGCCCGACCTGGGGTGGGGTCTTTTGTGTGGTCCGGCGGGGCGTCTCGCGGGAGCCCGGGGGGCGCACAGGCCACGGGGGATGGCTCTGCACGCGACACGGGGCAGGAGTCCCTGTGCACCCGGCAGCGGGCACACGGGCTCCCGGGTTTGCACATGCTCTGGGACCAAGACCTGATGTCCGCGAACCCGGGAGTCCCGTACCCGGAGCTTGCAGGCCCGCTGGCCTTGGATGCGGTCCGGTCCGGGGGCCCAGTTTCCCCCGGAAAGCGGGCAGTTGGGTTGGGCCGGTCCCCTGACACGGTCCTCGCTGCCCTGAGGTTTGCCTTGGCAGATGGAGAGGGAGTCAGCGTGAAACGTACGGTGGTGCTGGTGGGAGTTCCCATAGCGCTGCCTGACTTTGAGGTTGAGAGAGAGAGAGCGCCCTGAATGCACTCTGCCCCGAGGTGGGTGCCCCACCCTCTTGGACAGGAACCCTCCTTCCGGTGGTGTCCTGGAGGTGATGTGCGCTGGAGACGATCTCAGAAGGGGTAGAGCTACAGGCCTGAACCCAGTTCTCCTAGGAGATTAGCAGCACCCGGAGGCTGGCGCAGAAGGTGTGGGTTTCTAAATTCTTTAGACTGTAAAGGTTCCTCTTAATGCTTAATCCAACAGCAGCCCACTCCTGCAGAAAACTGTTACTGGAAATCCAGACTGAGGTTCATTAAGAAAAAAAAAAAAAAAAAAAGTATGGGTTTTATGCCCACAGCCCTTATCCTGAAGAAGGTGCTCTGACCATTAACTAGAGGGATCAATGCTGTTTCAAGCATCAAAACCACAGCTAAACTCAAGACAAGGAGTGGGAGGGCTTAGCTGGGCAGCTGGTGCAGCTATCATCTAACCGGGAATGTTCAAGATAACACTAAACAGGCATACCCGTACCTGCTCAGTTTCTTCATCTAGAAAATGGGAAGGTTTGCCCAACCCAAGGATGAGCATCCTTCTGCGAAGAGATCAAAGGCTTTCCCAAGAAAAAGCTCATTAGCTGTGAAATCTGGTGATCAACTCTGCAGTGTTGTCCAACTGTTATTCATGCCCAGGCCACTGGCCATGAAATCCACTGTGAGAACGGAAGGGACCCATAGGCAGGTCATGGCCTGGGCTTTCAAGGAAGTCAGAATGCGTGTGGCAGAGACCTTGTAAATAAAACTCAGGAGGCTTCCAGCAGGGAGTCGGCAGGAAGGAGTGAACAGGGATGTCAGTTTTACCGAGTGCATTTTGAAGTCTGTATGAAGTTTATACACCCACTGACACTATGGGAAGAAATCCCAGGAGATTTGCTCTTTACTGAAACATATCTATTCCTCCCTCCCTTCTTAAAGTTTTCATAACCCACTCAAGATTAACAAAAACAAAAAGCAAAAGCATATCCCCCTCCTCCACCTTACTCCATCCCCAAAGATCTCAGCTTTTAAAAAAAGCTATGGTGATAGACGGAAGTGTGTAACTGATGACCTCTTAGGAGCCATTCTACCGGGGAGGAAGCCCCTTTTTTTAAAAAGGGGAGGGGCTGATAAAATGCTAATCATGCTTTCACTTCATTGTCATTCACTGTGGTCAGAGCAAAGGTACAAAGATACCCAAATACCATAATCTGTCAAGAGAGAGGTAAGGAAGTGGAACTTTTTTTTGAAGGTCTCTCGCATTGCTTATCAGGAGTGCAAGATTACTTAGACCTGTCTTTGGGCTGATTTCTTCTGAACAATTCAAAGCTCTCTTCTGTATTTAAGGAAGTAAAAAGACACGGTTCTCATTTATCATGGCACAAAGAAGAGAAAGGGAAAATGTTGATAAACAGAAGCTGGGGTAACGCAGACTTCCTTCCACCACACCATTTCTGAACTAAAAGGGGCCTCAACCAGACCCCCTCACTTCGCAAGTGAGGAAATGGAGACCCAAAGAAAATGAGGAAGTAGCTCTTAAGCCCAGGGTCCCTTATATAATAACACCACCACTGAGAGACAGCCCCCCACCACCACCTTCCAAGGATTCAGAGAGTAATAGCAGCTAATATTTACTAACCATGGTTGAAGGGCTAGAGCCAGTGCTGAGTGTTCTGTACATTACCTCATTTATCCCTTTAAGCAGTCCCATTAGGTATGTACTACTGTTCACCTGTTTTATAGAAGAGGAAACTGAGGCATATCGCTGCTCAGTTTTGAAAGGACCTGGATCCGAACCCGCAGGCAGCTGGAGTCCGGAGCCTGGAGCCTGGGCTGTTAATTCCACCCCTCTAATGCCTCCGGCCATGGACAAAAGAAAAAGATGCCAAATGAGACCGGATATAAGAATCCAAGTAAAAATTCAAACTTAATGTTGAATTAAATTAACTGTCCCTTATTAAATTTTGTAAACTCTGTACTCCCGGTTCAAATTCAGTTTCAAAGCAGGTAGGTATGGTTCTGGTAATCTTTGGTAACCAAACTGCTGTCTGATCATCTGTCAGGGGCCAACTCTGAAAGTAGGAAAACTCGATTAAGACACGATAATGCAGTGGGTTCTCTCCAGACGTAAGGAGGCTCGTGCCAGCCACTATCCTAACACCTTTTAAAAATTTCTCTTCTGACCTTGCGAAGAACTTCTTAATCTGCTTCCCTTGATCAAGTTTCCTTTAGCTAATCAGCACACACAATTATCCGACATTTGTTTTGTCTTAATAATATGCTGAACCATATTTAAAATATATTATGCTAGCCATGGCCCAGTAGGATTGTGATCTGAAAATTTAGTGTTTACATTGTGCTTTAGGCTTATCCTTCCTCCCTCTTGACCCCATCTTTGAGTGACCCTCGGAGCTGAAAACTCTCCCAGCTCCACTTAGCTAAGGCTTATGTTCTTAGAAAGAGCTTCCCGAAGCTCATGCCACTCGGGCAGTTGGTGCCCTCCCTGAGCCAGGAGGATCCAGAACTTCCACCAAGTGGTGAGGAAATAAACAAAAACACATGGGAGCCCAATCAGCCTTGGTCACAGTGAGCACCCATTTCTCTGTTTTCTCTCCGAGTGTCATTTAATTTTCTGGTCTGCCTATCAGATCATGAGACACCAGGAATGACCCCTGTTGGCCGAGAGATTGTGCCCAGAATCAGCCACGCTGTCTCCAGTGCGAGCACAGGTGGTGAGTTTAGGTCCTTGGGGACAAGGGACAAGCTGCCCCCGAGGCTCTGGACTTCCCTAGGACAAGGGTCTCTCCTACACCTGGCCCCTTTCCTTGGGCCCATGTCGAAAAGGGCATGGCTAAAGCTTGGGAACGTGATTCCCCAGAGGATCAGGGCAGAAAAAGAGAATGGATTCTATCTGTCCAGACCAGCAGCTGGCTGGCATTCTCCTGAACCAAAGGACCCCATTTGTGTAAACATGTCCCTAAGGAAGGAACAGAAATGACAGAACAGGCACGCTAAGAAGATCTTCCTACTGTCCTACTGCAAGTAATAATTTATATTTAACAAGCAACAGAGAATGCTTGCTTCAGTTAGTTTACTGTATTTTGCCATTTGTCTCTCTTTCAATAGGGTTTTCCCCCCTTAATGGCAAACGGTCTCTTGGAGAATTATTTTTCTAATAAAATGTAAATAAGAGAAATTTTTACATTGTGTCACAGTGCAGCTTAGGAGTGACTCCAGGGTCGTCTGGATTATGGTTCAAAGACTTGTCTGGGTGACAGACCAAGGGCTGCAGTGATTTCTGCTGAGGAAATTACTAATGTTATTTAACTGCTTTCTATTTTCCCCCTGGAGAGTCATCCCACAAGCATTTAAAAACCACGCATATTTGTCATAGGGGTCCTTTAAACAGACTGAGCTTTCTGTCCAGTGGGGTTCCTCTTCTATAATGTCTCTTTACGTTACCAAAATCGACCAACAAATATTTACATTCACTGGAAGATTTGTGATGGGGCACGAGTGTTTTTGTTTTTTTTTTTTAGATTAGCTAATTTAACAGGTGATAGGCAGTGATCTGAGAAATATTTTCCCCACCATCCACCCCATTTTCAGGTCATTTGCTGACCTAAGGAAGTTACTTCCCTTTTCTACTCATTGCCCTACAAAAATCCAGGCTAAGGCTGAGCACTCCATTTGGATGCGATAAATGAGTTCACTTGACAAGCCCCTCTCCCCTGGGTCTTGGGGCGGGGGGGTCGGAGGGGCTAAAAATACATAAAATGCCAGCATCATTCTGGCCTACAACCGAGACTTCGGTAACTTAAAAACATTTTTCTTATTAACAAGACCCAATCCCCCTCCCATCATCTGTCTCACCAGCATCCAGCTGAAAATTGGGATGCAAAGTTCTGTGTTTTCAGTTTTCAAAAGGAAAACACTAAATCCAAAGATCACTCAAGACAGGGCAGTCAACAGAGAGACAAGGCACAAAAATGGAGTAAAAGTGTGTTTGTTGTCAATGAGTCGCTCTGCTTGCGACAGCCGAACTTCCATTCACTGATGAATGGGAGGACAAAATGCGGAAGAGCTATACAAGGGGATACATATGTATATATTTTTTCACTGGCCACCACTTAAGAGTGATGTTAAGTTCCTATTCCTTTTTTTTTTTTTTTAAGATTTTATTTATTTTATTTGACAGATAGAGATTACAAGTAGGCAGAGAGGCAGGCGGAGAGAGAGAGGAGGAAGCAGGCTCCCTGCTGAGCAGAGAGCCCGATGTGGGACTCGATCCCAGGACCCTGAGATCATGACCTGAGCCGAAGGCAGCGGCTTAACCCACTGAGCCACCCAGGCGCCCCCTTTTTTTTTTTTTTTAAAGATTTTTTTATTTATTAGGCTGAGAGAGAGAGATCACAAGTAGACAGAGTTCCTATTCCTGAAATGTAACCTGGCTGGGAAATGTAGGCCCTCACCCTGGGGGTGTGTTGAAACGAAGGAAACCAGAGAGTTGGATCTCCTCTTAAAGGAGCTGCTAACAGGCACTGTGGGGGTGGGATGGGCTCTGATGGAGCTCTGATGCCTTTCATTTAGGGAAGCCTGAGAAATGCAAATGTACAGTGGCTGGTTTGGTGGGATCTAGGGATAGGGGAAAGAACGAACTCTCTCTCTCTCTCACACACACACACACACACACGCTTTGACTAGAGCCATAGCCTCTCTTCATTTACCATTCTTGCTTTCCTTGAAAAATGGCTCATTTCCAGCACGCCAATTTGCCTAGAAAAGCCCCCTGGATCTATGAAAAGCCATGAGTTTATCATGACATTCAGTGCAGAAAAAGCCTGACAAGTTCATCTGTCACCATTTGAGGCGGCCATTAAACCAACTTCTTAGTTTGAGAATTGGTATTTAAGAGGGAAGGAATTGAGCATGCCTACTGTCTTTTCAGGAATAACTGTGTTTAAGTGTAGCTGCAACTCATAAGGGAAAACCCTGCCCCCCCTCCAAATCCAACTCAGTGATGTAAGCCAACTTTTTCTCAGTAATATTGGGGAGAGGAGGAGGGGGGAGGGGGAGGGGCCAGCAAATTCACGAGGGAGGGATGATAGACTTTAAAGTTTCATTCTCATCTCCTGATAAAATTATCGAATGATCAGCTGGTACTAAAACCATCGGGGAAGGATGGGAGGGGCCCCATGTTTCCCTTTCCAGACTATTCTCCGGAGGAAAGAAGGACAAAGCTAATAATGGGGTATCAGATCACCATCACCTTAATCCACAACCTATGACACTGAACTTGAACCAAGCCTTCAGATCTACTTTCCAGTTTACAGAAATTACAAGAGATAGTGGGAAAACCACATGACACAAGGAAGCAATCAGACAAATGCATAGAGCGGGATATTCCGCAGGACAGATGGTTCTGTCTTCTCTACAAATCAATGTCCTGAGAAAGGTCTGGATTGAGAGAGAATTGAAAACAGATTCTGCGTACGGGCCTGGATGGAGCCTGGTTTGTATAAAGCATCTGCGAAGGATGATTTGGGAAATCTCAGTATGACCAGGCATTAGGTGGCATTAAGGAACTGTAAATTTTGGTAACGTGTAATCACACGGACTTTAGCTGTGTAGAAAAATAATTAGTCTTTTGCAGAGATGCAAACTAAGTATCAGGTAGGTAGGGGACATAATGTCATGACGCCCATAACTTTCTAAAGAATATTTCTGCGTAAAAAAATAAAGTGAGTTCAAAGAAAGTGATGCCCATCCCTACACACCCATTAGGGTAGCTGTTCTCAAGACCAGAAAGTCACAAGTCTCCGCAAGGATGTGGAGACACTGGAGCCCTTGTGTACTCTTGGTGAGCATATAAAATGAAAAAATCATACGGCCACTATGGAAAATGGTATGGTAGTTCCTCAAAAAATGAGTTGTACAATGACCGTATGAGCCAGCAGTTCCGATTCTGGGTGTACCTCTCTCAAAGAAGAGGTTCACAGCAGCACGATTCACAGTAGTCAAAGCTGGAAACAACCCGAGTGCCCACGGGTCAATGAATGAACAAACACAATGCGGTCTTTCCAGACACTGATGCATTCTGTTAGCTTGAAAGGGGAAGGGGGGGGCACCTGGGTGGCTCAGTGGGTTGAGCCTCTGCCTTCGGCGGAGCCCGGCATCGGGCTCTCTGCTCAGCAAGGAGCCTGCTTCCCCTCCCTACTTGTGATCTCTCTCTCTCTCTCTCTGGCGAATAAATTAAAATAAAATGAAAGGGGAAGGGGGCTCAGACACCTGCTACAACCTGGATGAACCTTGAGGACATTAGGCTGAGTGAAATGAGCCACTCACACAAGCACTGATAGATATGATTCCACTAACATGAGGTACAGAATTCATAGAAATGGTAAGCAGAAGGGGAGTTGCCAGGGGCTGAGGGAGGAGGAATGGGGACTGAGTGTTCAAGGGGTCTAGAGTTTTACTTGCAGATGACCAAAAAAGCTCTGGTGAGGGACAGGAATGATGATTACATAACCATCAGAATGTACTTAATGCTACCAAACTGTATACCTTAAAAAGGGTCAGTCAATTTTGTTATATATTTTTTCCCACAATTAAAAAACTGTGATAAAAGTCAGGGCGCCTGGGTGGCTCAGTGGGTTAAGCCTCTGCCTTCGGTTCAGGTCATGATCTCAGGGTCCTGGGATCGAGCCCCGCATTGGGCTCGCTGCTCGG